>NC_048303.1:73435308-73520087 GCF_013100865.1 Trachemys scripta elegans
CTGTAGTCCTTAATGAAGAGTACATGCACAACCAAGTTTGAAAAAATGGGTTCACAGAAGGAGTCAGACCTTCCTGTCATTATTTGCATGGAGAGAAGCCAAATCAAGGAGAACCACATTCCTGCATTCAGAAATAGGGAGTTCTCCCCCAATCCTACAGAGGCACCTCTGCCAGTGCAGCTGTATTTAGATGAAATATAAATATTGTAGCATGTTGGATATTGTTAGTAAAATAATGTGTAAAAATGTGTGAATTCAACTGGACTATAGTTTAAAAATGGTCCTGAAATGGCAGTTCTCTCTGATGGGTTTTTATTTCATTAGAAAGATGTTCCACAGCCTTAACTCCACAATATCCATTTTACGGTTGTGGGCCTTGATGAGGGTCAGGTGGAAGGTTAAAAATTATAAACAACAACTTATAAGAAAATGAGATTACTCTCCACAATACTAACAACTTCATGCATATGCACACAAACATGACAAGACCCAGAAATATTTAATTCACTCATTTACATTGTTCTCTATGCTAACCAAAAAACACTGCAGCAAAGATGCAATTCAACTCCACAGTAACTTTTCTTGTTTTGTCTCCCTGATATTTCCTTACTAGAGGTTTTGGGTCAGAATAAACTTCTGAGAAATGATGGGACATTCCCTTTGAAACTAATTACATTAAGCAGCAGGTGCCCACACCAAGTCAGAACAAGAGAATGCAGAAAGAGTAGGGAATTCACTACACTTGGGGTTAACACACTCATTTCCAAGGAGATACTTCAAGCCTGAATCTCCACAACTTCTAGTTGTGTCATTTGTGCAGAGATAAAGTAGGGATCACTCAATTAACAAAAAACATGTAGTTGTGTATGAATATTTATATCTTATCAGGAAAATGGTAGCACACACAGCAGAAAGTATCTGGTTGAATCCAGAGTCTGTGTTATTCATTATAATTTGTAATGTGTTAGGGAATCCACTGAAAGAAAATAAGTGTACCCAGTTTTAAAAATTCTGGAGCTTACTTCAAGCATCTTTCAACAAGCAAACTAACACTCATGTTGCATTCGGAAAAGGCTACTTTAGAAATTTGTCTGTCTGTGCTAAGCAAAAGTAGTAAATAATTCTATTTTTTTTGTAAAGTGGAATTTATCACAGTTTAACAGACAATTCTACTGTATAGTATTTTGTGCAATCTGAATTCTAGAGCTCATTATGTAAACTGTTTTCACAGGAGCAAAGAGCCAGTTGGAAAGTCTATGGAGCGCTTTTAAACTCTGGAGGGCTGTGGGAGCTACAAAGTTTGGGGAAAACAGAAATTATTTTCTCTTTATACAAATTTTTATGACTCAGATATAACAGGAATAAAGTGAAAATGTTTTCATGGTGAAAACAGCAACAGAGGGTCCTGTGGCACCTTTAAGACTAACAGAAGTATTGGGAGCATAAGCTTTCGTGGGTAAGAACCTCACTTCTTCAGATGCAGGAAATTTCCATTACTTGCATCTGAAGAAGTGAGGTTCTTACCCACGAAAGCTTATGCTCCCTATACTTCTGTTAGTCTTAAAGGTGCCACAGGACCCTCTGTTGCTGTTTTCACCATGAAAACATTTTCACTTTATTCCTATTATATCTGAGTCATAAAAATTTGTATAAAGAGAAAATAATTTCTGTTTTCCCCAAACTTTGTAGCTCCCACAGCCCTCCAGAGTTTAAAAGCGCTCCATAGACTTTCCAACTGGCTCTTTGCTCCTGTGAAAACAGTTTACATAATGAGCTCTAGAATTCAGATTGCACAAAATACTATACAGTAGAATTGTCTGTTAAACTGTGATAAATTCCACTTTACAAAAAAAATAGAATTATTTACTACTTTTGCTTAGCACAGACAGACAAATTTCTAAAGTAGCCTTTTCTGAATGCAACATGAGTGTTAGTTTGCTTTTTGAAAGATGCTTGAAGTAAGCTCCAGAATTTTTAAAACTGGGTACACTTATTTTCTTTCAGTGGATTCCCTAACACATTACAAATTATAATGAATAACACAGACTCTGGATTCAACCAGATACTTTCTGCTGTGTGTGCTACCATTTTCCTGATAAGATATAAATATTCATACACAACTACATGTTTTTTGTTAGTTGAGTGATCCCTACTTTATCTCTGCACAAATGACACAACTAGAAGTTGTGGAGATTCAGGCTTGAAGTATCTCCTTGGAAATGAGTGTGTTAACCCCAAGTGTAGTGAATTCCCTACTCTTTCTGCATTCTCTTGTTCTGACTTGGTGTGGGCACCTGCTGCTTAATGTAATTAGTTTCAAAGGGAATGTCCCATCATTTCTCAGAAGTTTATTCTGACCCAAAACCTCTAGTAAGGAAATATCAGGGAGACAAAACAAGAAAAGTTACTGTGGAGTTGAATTGCATCTTTGCTGCAGTGTTTTTTGGTTAGCATAGAGAACGATGTAAATGAGTGAATTAAATATTTCTGGGTCTTGTCATGTTTGTGTGCATATGCATGAAGTTGTCAGTATTGTGGAGAGTAATCTCATTTTCTTATAAGTTGTTGTTTATAATTTTTAACCTTCCACCTGACCCTCATCAAGGCCCACAACCGTAAAATGGATATTGTGGAGTTAAGGCTGTGGAACATCTTTCTAATGAAATAAAAACCCATCAGAGAGAACTGCCATTTCAGGACCATTTTTAAACTATAGTCCAGTTGAATTCACACATTTTTACACATTATTTTACTAACAATATCCAACATGCTACAATATTTATATTTCATCTAAATACAGCTGCACTGGCAGAGGTGCCTCTGTAGGATTGGGGGAGAACTCCCTATTTCTGAATGCAGGAATGTGGTTCTCCTTGATTTGGCTTCTCTCCATGCAAATAATGACAGGAAGGTCTGACTCCTTCTGTGAACCCATTTTTTCAAACTTGGTTGTGCATGTACTCTTCATTAAGGACTACAGTATTTCTGTGACAAGAATGTTTGGGAAAATGGGAGAAATTTGTTCTAGTGACTTCCACAAAACTCAGATATAAGTGAGAGGATGTTGCTCAACCCTTCTGAAAAATAAATTAATCTACAGCCAGAGAGGAGCATGGAAAATTTCAACCAAAAAGTATGTGCTGCAGTGTTGATGATTCAGGATTTAACCCTGCTGAATATGTATGATGGAGTGGTTATTAAAAAAAGCTAGGTAATTACCCACCAAAAATGCATTAAAGAACATTATTTATTCAAACTCTTGAAAGTTAGGAATGACCAGAATTAAGGTTTCTTGTACAACTTTAATCTGGCCCCTTTGTTCATATGCATTATGACACAATCTTTAGTTACATGATCACCTGCTGGTTTTTTCCGTGGAGTCTCTGCCTCATTCAATGAACATACAAGGAGTCAGAATTCAGTTGCCCAGACAACGGTAAATCTGGTATTGTCCAGCCACGCTGAAGGAAAGACAGGAAGCAGTGGATGTGGTTAAATCAGGCCACAACTTTATTCAGTTAAAATATCCAGCAATACATTTGGCAGTGCAGGTAATCCTTTCCACACAGTTCCCAACCTGGTCCCAGCCATCCCAGTCCTGGAATCCCACGCCCTCCGTATGAGGGTTAAATGGGCTATAAAAGGAGCGGGGGGGTCAGCTCCTTGCTGTACCAGATGTAGGAGCCCCAAACCCAACTTCCCCAGCTCCCTTAAGGAATGCTTTCCTCTAAATCCCATTTTATCCAATAATCATATCACTTCCTTTTTCTTTGAGTATGGGCCTCCATGGCCATGTTGGGATCCCTAGGCAACCTATTGTTGGCAGTTCTCTAGGACCCTGACCCTATCCCATTGGGATGATAGGGAGACCCAAACTTTTCCTCCCCAGCAGCAGGAGAAAACATTTGAGGAGCAGGAGTCCAGGGTGGACAAAGAAGCCACGCCTCAGACCACCATTTTGTCCTCTTCTCCAGATGAGGCCCTGATGCCTCTTAACCCTTCCCTCCCCCCATAGCTGATGATTTTCGCAAGTTCCAAGACCTTGTGAAATGGGTGGCAGACTCTCTACAGATATGCCTTGAGGAGATCAGAAGAACCCAATACAAGCTACTGGACATTCTGAACGTTGCGACTCCATCTAGAGTTGCCCTCCTCATTAACAAGGCTCTACTGGAACCCACTAGAACCATCTGGCAAACCCCATCTACAGTGACACCCACTTGTAAAAGGGCTGACAGAAAAATATTACATCCCCTCCAAGGACTCTGAATCCTCTTCTCCCACCCATGTTCCAATTCTCTAGTTGTTGATATGGTGAACGAGTGGGGCAAAAACCACCATTATAAATCTACCCCATACAACAGAGATCAAAAGTGTCTGGATCTTTTGGGAAGGAAGGCCTACTCATTGGGTACGCTGCAATTTCATATTGCATATTGCCAAGCGTTGATGGCTAAGTACAACTTTACCAACCAAATGAAATTTGGGTCATTTATTGAGCACCTTCCCCCAGATCAGAGAGAACAATTCCAAGCCACTGTTGTTGAAAGTTCCTGGCACAGTCATCTTTACAGGAGGCACACAAAACTGCAGACATTGCGGCCCATTCCATCTCTGCAGCGATGGAGATGCATAGGCCTTCCTGGCTGCAATTGTCTGCCTTCCCAGGGAAGTTCAAAATATGGTTGAGGATCTCCCATTTGATGGACAGAAGTTGTTTGCAGAGTACATTGATGAGTCATCACATACCCTTAAAGATTCCAGGGCCACAGTATGCTCGTTAGGCATCTGTACTCCTGCAAACAAACGGAAGTTCAGAAGATCGCAAACTGCTTAGAGATCCCACTCTATACAGTTCTCTGGATTCCAGACATGCATGGAATCCCTTCCCTAGCAACCAGCACAGGTTCCAGAGAAACAGACTCTAACCCAACTGATGTGGCTCCGCAACAGGCAAATATCATCAAAGGGACAGTTAAGATTTTGAATTCCTGCCTCTCATTAGCCTGACAGCTTCACTGTTTTGCCCACTTTCCCCCATTTGGAAACCAACTCTCTCACTTCTAGCATGCGTGGGAGCATATTGACAAATTGATGCTGAAAGTTATATCATTGCGCTGCAACTTCCACTTTATCTCCCTTCCTCCTCCTCATTCCCTTTCCCTGTCCTTCTTCATCGACCCCTCTCACAAGCCCCTGCGGAGGCAGAAAGTAAACACCCTTCTTCATTTAGGAGCAATAGAACTGATACCTGCTCAATGTAGGGGAAAGGGCTTCTATTCAGATTATTTCCTCATACCAAAGAAGAATGGAGGATGGAAGCCATTTCTAGATCTAAGGTGCCTAAACAGATTTGTGAGACCCCAGAAATTCAGGATGGTGATCCTGGAAGCTATACTTCCTTCTCTAGATTCAGGGTATTGGTTTTTGGCCCTTGAACTCCAGGATGCATACTTCCATATAGTGATCACCCGCCTCACAAAAGATTCCTCTAATTTGTGGTAGGCCAAGATTATTTCCAATATTAAGTGCTCCCCTTCAACCTCTCCTCAGCTCCGAGAGTATTCTCAAAGTTTCTGTTGGCAGTGGCTGCCTACCTCCATCGCCAGACTATAGTGGAATTCCCGTATGTCAACAATTGGCTACTCAAGAGTCGATTCTCAAGGACAGTGCTTTTTTGTTTTTCGACCTGGGCCTCCAGCTTGAACATAGAAAAATCCACATTAACACCCATTCAGAATATACAATTCATAGGGGCACTTCATCTGGATTCCCTGGCATCCAGATCATCTCTTCCCATGGACAGGTCTAGACATTATTGAGCCTCATCAAAACAACTCAAGACAGCCCCCAGACTTCAGTCAGAAACTGCCTTCGACTTCTGGGTCAAATGGCCACTTGCACTTTTGTGACAGAGCATGCAAAGTTACACTTCTGCTGTTTCTGGGGTGGCTCAGAACAGTTTACTCATCAAACAGGCGCAGTCTAGACAAGCAGGTGTCAGTTCCTCAGCAGGTGAAGCATTCCCTAGACTTGTGGAAGATTCATCGCAATGTAGGGGCAGAGGTACCCTTCCTCTAGCCAGCACTGACAGTGACTGTAACCACAGATGCCTCTCTTGGGCTTGGGGGCACACCTCAGCTCCTTAACAGCACTGCTTCCTGCTGCTACCTGCTCTGTCCAGGTAAACTTTCCCCTTCCTTCCTCTCTGCTACCAGTTGCACACGAAGCCTTTAAAGGGGCAATTACCCTTTTTCTCATGGCCAGGCGGACAAGGACCCGCATGCAGTTGCAGCAATCACATTTCCTAATTTTTGAATATTTGTCTTTGCAACCTGAATAATGTTCTTTTAATGTAGTTTATTTGTATGTAACATGTATTTAGCTCTTTTAATCTTTCTTCATAAGACAGTTTCTCTTATCTCTTATGTATCTTTGTTTCTTTTCTTTAAATTCCCTCCAACATCTTTGATATTAAGGTGATCAGAACTGTACACACATTCTGCGTATGGTCTCACCAGTGCCTTGGGGAGAGGGACTGTTACTGCGCTGTTCCATAATGGGAAGGTTCCGTGCATTCAGCCAAAACTGCAGTGATTATTTTATTCTTTTGCCTCCGTGCAATATTACAAATTCAGACCTACTCTGTGTTTTTGTTTTTTTCTCACATTTATTTTTTTTAAAAGCCTGGTAAAATATTTGTTTTTTTCCCCATCCTCGCCCATGAGTTTTCAAACATAATTACCTACTTCCTTTAACACCCTAGGATGCATATCTTCTGGATGCACTGATGAGTGTGTGTGTGTGTATATATGCGTGTATATATATATATATATATATAGTTTTCTCATGCATTCTAGTACCTGCTTGTTTTCAGAAGCTGTACTGACAAGATCTTAATTCTTAATTGTCTATTTTTTGTTGTTGAAGGTTGACTTTTAAAAACCATGTTCGCAGCTCAGGCAAAATCAGTGTTGATTTTGTTTTTCTTCATCATTAATGGCCTGCTTTCTCTACTGCTTTTTCCCAGGATATCCTTTATTAACATTAACTATTTTGAATAGCATTAACTTATTCTGCTCTTTTGCTGCCCTTATCTTTTTTCATTTAGCTACTCAGCATTCTTGCTTGATTCCATCAACTGCTGTTTTTTTGTTTTGTTTTGTTTTTTTGCCTGGGGCAGCAAAAAAGCTAGAGCCAGCCCTGCACAGAACCTGCCCCCACTCCACCCCTTCCTGCCCCCACCCCTGAGCCTGCCATGCCCTCAGCTCCTCCCTCCCAGAGCCTCCTGCACGCCCACAAAACAGGAGGTGCGGGGCAAGAGGCGCTGATTGGTGGGGCTGCTGGTGGGTGGGAGGCACTGGGAGCGGGGGTGGGAGCTGATGGGGGGTTGCTGATGTATTACTGTGGCTCTTTGGCACTGTACATTGGTAAATTCTGGCTCCTTCTCAGGCTCAGGTTAGCCACCCTGGCTTAGGGGCTTGTATCCTCCCTCTACTTTTGGTCTCCCTTCTGTCCCTCCTTCGTAGTTTGCACGCATCACTCTTAATATTCCATTTGTGAGAATTTAGTTAAATTTATGTCCACTAAGGTTGTGCTTTCCATTTAGCATCACTTCTACTTCCTCCTGCATATTTTCTATATTTCTTGCATTTTCTATACACATTTAAGTGTTTCAGTGCCTCTTTTTATACCTCTTTTTATTCTTATGCATTCATATTTTGCTGAAGAACATTTTTTGGGGGGAGTGGCATGTGCTTCTAAATATGTTAATTATGTAGAGTGCAAATAACATTGACCCAGAACAGCATACAATAATATGCTTTATTGAAGAAGAGTGAAATTCTTCACTATGGAACCAGGCTAGTTAAGAAGCAAGCATTCTGATGTGATTAGCAAAAGCGTATCTACTATTGCTTTTTCAGGAAAAGAAAAGATCATTCTTAGAAACCAGGTTTTTTCATGTAGTCTACTTCTTTTTAGTTTAATATGTTCTTTTGCTAACCTTTTTATCATTTCATGGGATTGTGTAAGCAGCTGCTGGAAAGCAGGTAAATAGAAGAATATAGACTCTAAAGCATTCTAAAAGCTTGTAGGTTTCAGTCCCAGTGGAGACTGACACTCCAGCCTACTTACTGTAGCTAGGATGTATTGATTTTTTTCTCCCCCATTTTTAGCTGCACCACTGAATTAGGTATTGTGAAGCATCCGTCCTTGTGAAGAGAGGAAAAACTGTCATGAACTTTTTCACCCTAACAATAGGGCATCTCAGACTAAACCAGAATGAAAGGAAAAAGCTTTCAGAACTCTTAGAATCTCTGCAACTTAGCTCTCCATACTGACTCTCCTAACTAAAAGGTGTTCCACAGATCTTGAGAAACTAGGATAGATGATTGGAAGCAATTAATTTTTAAAACTGTTTTGTTAAAAAATAATCAGTCAGTAAAAACAATGCATTCCTGTAGCACAATCTTGGAAGGTTAGCAAACTGGTCTTGTCCAAGTTTTCAACAAGATGTTCAGTTACTGTTATAATTGGCTGATGAGTAGGTTTGGACCTAACTAGAATGCCAGTGTTCGATTTCACAGTGTCCTCTGTGAAGATATGTCACCATTTATGCTGGCTTTAGTGACAATTTTCTAAAAAGGAAACTCGTGGGAAATCATTATGCTGTTTATATGTCTCCCTTGCTGGAGAGCATTATCCTGTGATATTTTAGCACTGTTTTCCACTGCATGATGGCATCTAGCTAAGGTTAAGGCAGAACAAGTCCCTCTGCAGTTTTGTGACTATGTTTTACTTACTGAAGGAGAAAAGATAACTGACAATTAAGAATTTGGGATGTCACTGAAAGAACATGTGCAACTAATCAATGACATCCTGAGGGAACATGATTTTATGAAGCTGATAAAGTAGAAAAATCTGGATTTTAGTGTTACATAATAATAATTGCACCCTTTTGATAAAAACGACATTTCTAACTATGTAAACACTAGTATTTCCAGTGTTCTATTTTTCAGGCGCATGCAGTGGCTTATTAAAATATGGCAGGAATTGGTAAACAGCTTTTTAAAATATGTGAAGAAAACATGGTACTCAACATAGATGGAATTGACCAATTTGAAAAAATGTTTTTCTGGAGTCACTTCCTAAATTATTTGCTTTCAGTAGGCTTATGTGTTTTAGTTCTCTTCTCATTTTGGAGAGAGAACATATGCTGCTCTTGTTCCTTAAATCAGCTTGTTAAAACGGCACAGGGTTTGGAACTGGACTAGCTATGGTCTTGCTAAGTAGAATTTAAATATGGTACATTGAAAAATCCAGACATTAATTTATAACCCTACTGTGATCTTTTCCTGTTTCATAGATATGTTTTGGAGTTTGTAACACAAGTCTTATATAGCTTGTTGTGCTCCTATCTAAAATGTATAACCACATACTGGACTGAAAAGTGGGTTTATTTGTATGTGTTTTATCACTAATTTTATCACATAGTCAAGAAGAAGCACTTCTTTTGCTTATCTGTTATTTAAAGATTAAGGAGAATATGGTTTGTAATATATGCATTCTTTAATAACTTTCTAACTGAGAGTGTCTAAAATTTATGATTTCATTGGTTGTTCAGGTAAATGGAACTAGTTATGATTGTAGCCCCTACTTATTTGATTAATTTGATTAATTTTTTAAATTGCAAGTCTAAAAGAAATACAGCAAAGATTAGAATTGTTACATATGTTGGTCAGTTGTCATCTGTGCTGTCTTTCCCTGTTTTCAGTTTCTCTTTCAGCTCTTCCATTATATGGCATACAATGGCATACAAATCAAAGGGCCAAATTCTCTACTAGCCCAGCAGAGTTGGGCCAGCAGAGAATTTGATCCCAAATTAGGATTATTCTAGAATGTCATGATTTATTCCTTAATGTTTCTGGAAGTACGTAAAATATAGCTATGACTTTTTGGCATGCATTATCTGGAAAATGTACTGTAGTTCAATGAAACCGTATTTGTATTTCATTGCTTCATGACAGTCTGACAAAATGCCACATCAAATCAAGGTGGGTTATGTCTGTCTGTCTTGCAGTTCTGCAGTTTCAGGTTTGCTGGTTGCCAAAATAAAGGGCTTGAACAGATGCTAAACTAATGGGAGTAAGATCCTGAAATGTCTAAGGAAATAATGTCCATCGGAGACCTTGCAGTTAAACTAATTTAATGAAATCATGGGTGCTGTATAACTAGTTGTCCAGGCTTGGGTTGATTTGACTTGGAATAATTGAGTGAGCAGCAGCAACAACAAATAAGTTTGCTTCAATAATATGTTAGCATCATCAGAACAACTTCTCTTGTTCAGTGACATGTCCTTCCCCTCCCCCGACCATCTCTTCTGTCTTCTAAATTTACCGGCAGCCGACCTCACCAAGTCACTCAAATTGCTCTAACATGGTGTATGAAAAACTCAAGAAGTGGAACTAAGGGATTGTGCATAAATTACAGATGCCCTGAAGCAGCTCTTGCACACACGATTTTTGGTGCAAGATTGATTAATATTAGTAAATTGTTTTTGTCTGAGCAAATAGTGCACATTGTTATGCAATTCACATGTCCTTTGAATAAGCATCCCCCTCCACCCCTCCTCCCATGCATAACTTGAATGCAGAGCAAGATGAATTTTGCAGCACCATAGTGCTGATTTCACAGAATGTAAATGAAGAAGCATTTAATGCTGCATCCTCATTTAAAGGTGAACTGAAAGGCTTTGTACCAGCCAAGACTTGAGAACTTTGTTTCTCTTGTAAGAAGTGGTGTCACGGTAAAACAATTCGGGAGCTGCATTCTCTGATCGAGGGTTGTTTTTATTAAACATGTTGTTATGATATCAGATTTTGCTGGAGAAATATGGAACTCTGAACTCAGGTCCCGAAAGAAGAGTAAAAAAAGAACTGATGTGCAGATATCTTATTTTAAAATTTATTTCTATTTTTAAGTCTACCCATATTTTATGGTAATGTTTGTGAATCGTAACTAGGGTTTTTTGTTACACAAATAGTTGAATTGCTCTTGCCCCACATGCACTACTGCCCCACATTAACCAAATTGAAAAAATAAGCTTTTGTATTGTATACGGTTAGATTACATACAATAGGAATGTTGGCTCATGAGCTTATATAGTGTAATCCTCCCTCTCATTACCAACCCTGGCCTCTTGTTTTCTCACCCTGTCACAATGGTTCTGTTCTAACCAAGGGCCCAATCCTGCAAGCACAGTATGCAGCTTTACTTGTGTGAGTAGTTTTCTTTGATCAAACTTTACTCATGTGAGTAAAGTTACTCTCATGCATTGTTTGCTGGATTAGGCCTCTGAGATGGAAAGCTCTTCAGCAGAGTGACTATGCCTTTTATCTGTTAAGTGCCATACATCCGTATGGCTTTTGTAGTAACAAGTGGAGATGTTCAGCAGTATGAGTGACAAGTGAATAGGGCCTTAATCCTCCAGAGAAACCATGACATGTATTTGTGAACTATTTTATTTGTCTTATGTGAGGAGTGGAGACCAGCTACGAACTGCCTCCTACCAGTTACTATAAAACTGTAGAAGTCTATCGTGTTCTTAAAAAATCAGCCTGTCTCTCATGGTGAATGGGTATTTAAAAATCCCATTTACCTGTTGTGTCCTTTTCTATTAAATCTGTTTCTAATTAATTTACTAATTTACTCATAAAACTACAAATCATCTGTTTGGTGAAAAATATTTGGGAAGGGGAATGGATTCCAAGCCATACATTATTAATACGGAACAGTATGGCAGGTCTAGATAGTAGCTCTTTCACCAGGCCTTTGTCATTGGTGACCACACTATAGATGTGACCAGTGCATTGTAAGCCGATCTGTCAAGCCAAACAAACAACTCACCTTGTTAACATTCCCTAAATCTTGCATTAATAACACCGAGTAAGCCCATGAACACACAGGAGAGTTCCTTTTTCCTACTGCCATGATGGATGGGATACTTTCAAGTGCTGGAAATGAAGTAGCTGAGGTCATTAAGCATGTGTTGCCGTTGATTTTGATTTTAAAAGAGGACAACAAAATCAAAATTTTATTCTGAAATGAATGTACCAAAAATCAAATTTAAGCTTCAAACTTATAGTAAATCTTTTTTTGGATAAATGTTTGTCACTGATACTGGCATGGGAAAGGGCAGTCTTGCATCACCATAATCTGACATAATCTCAGAATTTAGTAACACAGATTGTGGTATTGGAAGATGTTGTGTGACTAGAAAAGAATTGGAGTAATTGTGGTTTGCTTATTAAAAGTTATTGTTAGATGATAAATAAAAAGAATGAGAAAAGAACTGAATGATATTGTGTATTTTCTGTATTACAGACTATCATTTTAGAAAATGAAGATCTCCCCAAAATATTTCTAGACTTCTTGAATGTTCGGCATGTTCCTTCTCTGCCGAAGGCAGAAAGTTATGGGTAAGAACACATTAACTAAAACAACTCCAAATGTACAGAAAAACAAGGCAGAGCTGATTCTCCTCTCGCGCTGTATTAGTTCTCTGACGATTTAACACCATTGATTTTAAATGGACTTGCTGTTAACTTACACCACTATAACTAAAAGAAGCATTAGTTTCATTGTGGGTGTATTTGCATAGCTATAAAAACATGGTAAAATAAAATACATCCTGTACAAAGACAGAAGGGTGACATTTATTGTATATCCATTGAAAGTAAAGCAGAAACAGGCTTAGATGAGAGCAAGATAGAAAAAATGGGGTTTTCTAACAGATCTTTGAAATACCTACCAAAAATTCTTTTTAAAGAAATCCACAAGATTTCCAGTCTGGGGAGGGGCGGGGCAGGGTTTGGAATCTGGTTTTACTTATATGGGGGCAAATTGTAACTGGTGACCCTCAGTGCATGGCTTCCCTCATCTCCATGGTGGCATAGACTATACCAGTGTCCACAGTTCCCTTCCAGGAAAGGGTTCAGGGTTGGTTTGGATGCAGGGGGCATGAAGATGAACATTATCCTCCCTTCAGTATACCAGAAATTCCCAGAATAATATAGTCAAATTATATTACATTCTGCTGTACTTTCTACTCTTAGGGTGCAATTCTCTGCTATGCCTCTAAGAGGTGCAACAGAGAACTCTTGGCTTTGTTGAAGGAGGGTGGGTAAAGAGGTTTAAAGCCATGTTTGTGCCATCCCTATCCTGAGCCTACCCACGAGCAGAGCAGACCCCGAAGTAATTTAGACAGCCCTTCCTTGGCTCCCCTACAGGTTGCATCACTGCCCGGAATCCCCACAGTATTGTGTGCTGCGGCCCTGCCCCGACCCTTTCCCTAGCATGCTAGGGCTTGAGATGGTCCTAGGAAAGTGGCCTTATAACTGTCTTCCACAGTTCCTGCACCAGGGAACCCTTCCCCAAGCAGATTGGGGGGGGGGGGGTTGGAGCCCCTTTATTCTGCTACAGCCTTTTTACCTGGCTGGAACGTGGGTAAGGATCTCACTCCCAAAGCCTAACTGTGGTCAAGGAAGTTGCCAGTAGAGCTGTGCTGTCAGTCAGTGGGGCTAGAGCCACAGCAGACCAGAACTGATGTTTGTCCATCGTTATTGATGAAGACCTCAACAACTCATTCTTTCGATGACTGGGCTCTGTGCGTCCGAAGATGACTGATCAGTCTGATTCCGGCGTGGAACCTCCTGTCACACGTCGGGCAGACATGTAATGGCACTGTCAATGATGTACGAGCAGCTCTGGATTTGCGCAGTTCACGCTTTTTTTCAGCCTCAGCAATATGCCTCGCCTGAGAGATATTACTGCCTGTGTGAATGAGGCTGTGCCATGCTGAACGGTTCAGTGCGAAGGTTTCCCATGTGGCGGTGTTGGTCTCGAAGGACTTCAAGAGGTCTTCAGCGTGTCCTTGAACCGCTTCTTTTGTCCTCCATGGGAGCGCTTTCCCTGAGTGAGTTCTCCGTAGAAGAGCTGTTTAGGAATGCGTTCATCTGACATTCTCACAATATGTCCGGCCCACCTGGTCTGGGCTGTCATCAGCAATGTGTGAACTGACGGCAGACTGGCTCTAGTAAGGACATCAGTATCAGGCACTTTGTCCTGTCATCTGATTTTTAGAAGCTTTCGCAGACAGGAAATGTGGAAGTGATTGAGCCTTCGTGCATGACTCCGATAGACAGACCACGTCTCGCAGGCGTACAGAAGAGTTGGAAGCACCACTGCTCGGTAGACCTTCAGCTTCGTTGGTAGGTTCCCAAACATTGGAGCGCAATCGGCCAAATGCAGACCTGGCTTTAACAATTCTGCAGTTTACTTCATCATCGATTGACACTGCTCGGGAAAGGGTACTGCCCAGGTACGTGAAGTGGTCCACTGTCTGAAGTCTCTGTCCATTTACAGTGATGGACGGTTCTGAGTACGGAGCGTGGGGAGCTGGCTGGTGCATGACCTCAGTCGTCTTGATGTTAATGGTGAGACCGAAGTTGTTGCATGCAGTTGAAAACTTGTCCATACTGGCTTGCATTTCTGGCTCTGTACTAGCATTCAGAGCACAATCATCGGCAAAGAGAAAGTCTTGAAGTACAGTTTCCTTCACCTTGGTGATGGCACGCAGTCGCCTCAGATTGAATAGTTTCCCGTCAGTTCTATACTTCAGGCCTACTCCTTCAGTGCAGTGATGAAAGGCATCAGTCAAAGTGGCAGAGAATATCATGCTGAACAAAGTGGATGCTAAAACACACCCTTGCTTGACGCCATTGGTGACTGGGAAGACCTCAGATGTTTCACCGTCATCCAGGACACGAGCCATCATATCGTGATGAAATTGACATACCATTCCTATAAATCTGTCTGGACAGCCAAATTTCGACATGATCCTCCACAGGCCCTGGTGACTGACAGAGTCAAATGCTTTTGTGAGGTCCACAAAAGTTGTGTAGAGTTCACGATTCTGCTCTTGACATTTCTCCTGTAGCTGACGCACAGCGAAGATCATGTCAATAGTCCCACGTCCCTTGCGGAAGCCACACTGTGATTCTGGCAGTAAGCCCTTCTCCAGGTGAATGATCAATCAGTTCAACAGAACCCGTGCAAGAACTTTCCCCGCTGTAGAAAGCAGCAAGATTCCACGGCGATTGCCCTTCCTCTTATAGAGGTGCAGGATGGACGCGTCTCTAAATTCTTGTGGAATGGTTCCCTGCTTCCAGAAGGACTGAAACAGCTCAGTGAGTTTCCGTAGCAGCACGGGTCCACCGACTTTGTACACCTCTGCTGGTATGGCATCTGACCCAGGGGCTTTGCCACTTGACAGCTGATTGATAGCTTTCTTCACTTCGTCCTCTTCTGGTGAAGCATCCATAGAGTCATTGACTGCAACCTGGGGCATCTTGTCAATGGCCTCATCATTGATGACTGAGGGGCGATTGAGAATTGCTTCAAAGTGTTCAGCCCATCTCTGGAGAATCTGCGTCTTCTCTGTAAGGAGCACAGTACCATCAGAGTTCAGGAGGGGAAAGCTTCCAGAAGACTGTGGACCATAGAGTGTGTTAAGGGCTTCATAAAACTGCTTATAGTCGTTCCTGTCTGCATATGCCTGTATTTCATCTGCTTTGGCGCTCAGCCACAAGTCCTGCATTTTGCGCAGTCGGTTTGTACTGTTCTGCGAGCGTTGATAAAGGCGGTCGTCTTTGCCGCTGAGGATGGATCGTTTTGATATGCACGATGCAGGCGGTGCTTCTCAGCAAGTAAGGCCTGGATTTCTGCATCATTTTCGTCAAACCAGTCTTGCCACCTGCATATGGAGGGCCCCAATACCTTCGATGCAGCTGTATGGACAGTGTTGCGGAATCGCTCCCAATCTTTCTCAGCGTCATCCTCAATACGAAGATCAGCAAGCTCATTCTCTAGGTCTTCCGCTAGATTTTCAGTGATGCGGCTGTTCTTCAGCTTCGACACGTTGATCCTTTTGAGAGCCTTACAGCCTTGTGGTCATCTCTTCAGCATGATTCGGAGCTTCATTTTGGATACTATGAGCCTATGATATGTCCAACAGTCAGCGCTACACATAGCTTTTGTAACCCTGACATCTTGTCTGTCCCTTCTCCTGATGACGACATAATCGATCAAATGCCAGTGCTTGGAACGGGGATGCATCCACGAAGTCCTGTTACGGGTAGGAAGGCAGAAGACAGTATTGCTGATCAGAAGGTCATGTGCCACACAAGTTTTCAGCAGTAACAGGCCATTGCTGTTACACTTTCCCACTCCATTTTTGCCGATGACTCCTTCCCAGGCTGCGGCATTGCATCTGACACTTGCGTTAAAATCGCCAATCAGAATCCGCTTGTCTGTGCGGTGCACTGACGATAGCAGAGTATCTAGTTCTTCGTAGAATTTATCCTTCACATCCTCTGGGTTGGTCATTGTAGGAGCATATGCGCTGATCAAAGTAGCTTGTTTTCCTTTTTGAGGCAGAAGCTGCATTGTCATGAGCCGGTCATTTATACCCTTGGGGGAACTGGCAAGTTTCCGAACAAGATGATTCTTGATGGCGAAGCCAACTCCAGATTCGTGACGCTCATCACTGCTGTAGCCACTTCAGAAGAATGTATAGCCACCGCCTGACTTGGACAGCTGTCCTTCATTAGCAAGGCGAGTTTCGCTAAGGGCTGCAATGTCAATGTTGTAGCGTGCGAGCTCTCTAGCGACAAGTGCTGTTCTTCTCTCCGGTCTGTCTGCCGTAATGTTGTCCAGTAACGTGCGCACATTCCATGTGCCAATAGTGATCGGTGTCACTCTAAATTTTGTTTTCGTTTTTGTTCGACTGCTTTTATGGGATCCCCGCCAGCTGCGGTGTGCTGGTCAGGGTAAGGTGAAGCAGGCAATGTTTAGGGCACCTTTTCTAGCCCCTTCCTCGTTCTACAGAGGTGAGCAGTGCAATCCTGAATAGGGCTGCTCAGTCGCTCAAGAAGATGCCGAGCTCCACTGCTGCTTCGGTCAGTGAGGAATGACCATTATGCCTGAGCCGCCTGTGTGCAGGTCCGCGGCTACAGCTCCCAGTGTATCCACACCTGCTGCTTCGTCGCTCGCCCATCGCCACAGGACTTGATATGATGTAATATGACTAGAACTACTATGGAGGCAAAGGGATCTTGGACAGGGTTTGTGGGTCAGGTCTTTGCTTTCTTCCACACTATAGTAAACACTGCCCCCACACCCTCCCAGCATAAGAATGCAAAGGAAATTGTCAGGGCAGCCTCATAGCCTTTTGTACTCCCTTACATGGGTGTTTCCAAAAAGACTTAGATCTGGGTCATGATTTTTCACAAAACCTTTGTACTTGTAGTTCCAAACTGTGAGCTTGGGAAATCATTGTTCACATTCAATACATACAGCATCTCTTTAAGATATGTAGAGTTTACTTTACTTATCATACACTTGATATTGGTTTGAAAATGCTCATATAACAGCAAACATACGTCACTTATAGCTAATGTAATGTTATCTGTTATGCTGCTGTCAATAATAATAATATGAAACATAAATGTGCTAACTTTATTATCCCCCCAAAAATGTAAATATGCCAGCTTTAGTGATTTAGGGATAAGCTACTTGACACTCTTCTCTTGTAGTTAATGATGTCAACCAGAATCTCTCAGTGGAATTGTACCCCACCACTTTTATATATTTATGCATATGAATCTATTCCAGTGAAATACATGTTGTCACTTACAAGCTGGGATCACAATAAAATCATGAGAGTTCTTCCATATTAATTGCATTGCATTACATAGCCACTGACCAGAAAAAGGGTCTTTCCTTTCATAGCTGTTATTAACAGCTTTCTTTGTATATGGAGTTGTATGTTAATGCTGTTATAAGCAAGCATAATCTAATTTGTCTGCATTTTTGTTTTAGTTCATTTGATGAAACAGAATCTGAAGAATCAAGGTGAGCAATTTATTACTGCTAGCATTTCTAGACAATTAAATGTGATGTAAGTAAATAAAAGCCATGCTTCCTTTGGTAATTTTCCTAAGGAAATTGGTTTAACAGTCTACTAATATAGAAAACAAAGACACTGAAGTAATTAGATATATATGTATATATATAGATAGATATAGATATATTTCACACATAAAGGGCATCCTACATTTGTTCCAGCAATTGACAAAATAACAATAGCTTGACATTAAATGTTGGGTGAATTTGTTAAACACTGCATCTGGTTTCATAAACTGGACCAGATCTGTTTGTATTATGAATTGCACATCTCTCTCTTTAATTTATATTCTGGAATTTCTTACAGAAACAAAAGGGACACCTTCAGTTTAACTCTCTCTGTGAACATTTTTACCCCATGCTGGGTGTTGGTTGTAACAGGACTATAATTGGAAAAAAATTGAGATCTTTTCCATGCTTTTGACAGAACTTTGCATACATTGGGTTTCACTGTATACAGTCAGTCAGTTAGTTGCTCCTGTTGTTGGCATGGGTCTTTCACATGGGAAGAGATGAATATTTAATAAAAACTAAAACCAGGAAAATGGGATTGTAAAATCTGAAAGCTTGGCAAGAGCATTCGGATATAGAACCTAAAATTACTTCTCATTTAAAAAGGAAAAAAAACTATTCCTGCTCTGGCCCCTTTGCTCTACGTAAAAGACTCAGAGCAGTGTGAACAGGCCTTAGCCTGCTACTGGTCGGGGAAGGTTCCCTTGACGTAGCTATTGTGGACAGCAGCTATAAGGCTGCCTCCCAATTATACTCTCACAAGCCTTGGCGTAGGGGGTGTGCTGGGGTAGTATCTGGGGCAGGAGTATTGCACAGGTTCCAAGTAGTTCTGTGGCCCATTGGGCAGCCCAAGAAGCTAACCTAATGTAGAGGTTGCCCCATGGCAGTCTAAATATTCTTACGGACCACAGAACAGCCCAGAATCAGGAGGGCTCAATGGTGGCTTAAAGCCATCATCACTACTACCACCACCACAGGAGTGTGACCCCTTCACCTCAAATTTCAAGCTGATGCTGTCACGTTAAGTGTCACTAAGCAATAGTGAGCTTTGCTCCCAGAAATTTTCTCCTTTCCACAGAGTTTGTGCATATAAACATACTGACGTTATTCCTGAGCAGCTTGGGTCACCTCACTTTATCAAAGGTAGTTTGTAGTATATCCTGTTTACCGTCCCTTGATGCTGACATTCCTGTTCTTGACCTTTCCAGCAAACTGTCCCACCAGCCTGTGCTGCTGTTCCTAAGGGATCCATATGTCTTGCCTGCAGCCAACGGTAATCACACTTGTCATCTGTTAACAGCTCTTTACTGATCTGACCCTACACCACATAAACCACATTATTATTAATACAGGCCTTGCCGAGTGATACTGGTCCAAATTCTAATAATCTGCCAATAAACCAATAGTTCTTATATAAAGCTCTTTAAAATCCTAATTGGGGCAGATGATTTATATGAAGACATTTTTTTCTCTCTGTTGTTTTTCTAACCAAATCTACTGTGGATTCAAATCATAAAAAGACGTAAAATACTACTTCTCTTTTTTTTGTTGACTGTGTAGGTTCTTTTGCCTGCAGGGTTTGATCTAAAGATACAGTCCTTTTTATGTGCTTTTTCCCTAAACACCAGTCGAGCTGCTGTGAGCATATTTATATTTCCACTTGGATTATTGTCATTTCTTATCATTTCTAAACTGTAGGATTTTTTTTAAAGATTGTATGTTTTGCGCATAATAGATGTGTTTGGAGGAGATTTACGTTACCCTTGATCTGTTAATATGTATTTCAAAAGAACATTTGGAAGAAGTAGTCCTAATCCACCATCTCTTTTACTGTTCCCCCCTCCCCTTTGTAAAAATAATTCAAGGACTTTTTCTCTGTGTTTTCTTCCCAGAGATTACGTTGTTGGCACAGATTGCACAGTGTTCCTACATTGTTCATTTGAATTGATAGAACTGTTGCCTTTTCCACGCTTTTGTATAAGGAAATGTACATTTGTGTATATGTAAATGTCAATATGAGAATTTTCCAGTTCAACTGTAAATTAAGATTTTCCAATGAGAAAAAAAATTAACAAATTGCTCTTACTTATTTATTAAGCTCTGTTTGCCTGAATGTAGGCTGCTAACAAAAATGAAGCAGATAGCTTTGGAAATAAGCTGACACTGTGGAGGTTTCCCCACATGGCTCTGCAAATACCTCAGGTGTTCAAAACATGCATCAAGAAATCATAAGATTGTCTTAAATCAGGAAATTTAAAATAATAATAATAATAAAAGTTGCGGTCTTTGTGTTTGCCTTTGGTTTCTCAGCCTTTGGAGTTCACTTCCTTCACATTTTCAAGCTTTTTTCCAAAACCATGAGAGCTAAAACATTTTTTTTTTTTTTTTTTTTTTTTTAAAACGGAGATTCTCAAGAAGCCACGTGAATCCAGGAGCTGGGACTCTAAACATCAAATATTGTGACACTCATGATAAAATCATAGGAACTAGAATGCTATGTACATGATTCCTATCTCCTAATATACCTCCAATTTCAGGCCTGGATTCCTCCAGAGCACAGTGCAATTACTGAAGCTTTCATTCTTTGAGTTTACCTGATAAAGTACGTAACAAATACAGTATACCAATAAATATCAAGGGTGAAATCCTGCCCCCCATTGAAGTCAATGGAAGTTTTGCCACTGAATTTAATAGATACAAGATTCCACCCCAAAACTGGAGGAGAATTTTGAGGACACTAAAAACTAATTCTGCCTTTTTCATTTTATTCTGGAGGAGCAGAATGGCTAAACAACACGCAACAGTGTTTCATTTCACAAACTATAATTAGGCTTTGCAGAATTCGATTTTTATTTTTTGATAATTTCAACAGATATCAATGTCAATTTTAAGGTTTTTTGGGTTGTTTTTTTTTTAGATTTTTCTCTATTTACATTTTCACCAATTGTGGGAAATTTGGCTGGGGTCAGACAATCTTTAATGATATTAGACAGTGAGATGCAAAAAGTTAAAACCTTATAATGGTTAAAACACAAATTGTCAACATCACATGTCAAAATATACAAAATAAATATCCTTGAATCAAACGCTAATAAGTTCTCAAGCAGCACTTCTCTTGCTTTGCCTCTCAGTTTCAGATATTATCTGGAAATATTTTTCATTGGTTTCTGCGTGTGTACAGTGAAATCAGCGTTTACCAACATTTATTGATAAAAATCGAATGCTTCCAAACCTAACTATAATGCACCATTTCCATCTGATCCACATACTAATATAGAAGATTACCTGGTTTTGACTTTGGGGTCAAGTAAGAAGTCTAGGAAGTAAAGTAATCAGATCCTCATTTTGTTGCACTTCATTTCCTCAAAGATTTGTTTAAAAGTCATTCTGGATAACCAGATAAGCAACTTGCAATTAAGCTTTAAAAAAAAAAAAAAAAAAGTTCTGAATGTTGTTAAATTTCATGCAAAATCTTGAGAGACAAAGAATGGAAATTACATATAATTGTCTTAAAATATACAGATAACACCCTAAATTTTCAAATCATTACACAGGCTTTTAGCTCTATGACTCCTATTAAAGTTTCTCAAACACTTTGACATCTACATTTTTTCTTCTCACCTGTACTCTAAGAATGACCATACTTGCTTTTTTATTGAAGTCACTGGGAATTTAATATTGAATTTTTTAACTATTTTAAGTGGTGATTTCTTTTGAAATGGCTTGTTTTAATGTGTGAGATGTGTTGAGATTTAGTTAATGGCGTTCAGAACAAAGAACTCTTCAGGGCTTCACAAAGGCTTGTTTTGGCCTTGAAACATAGTTCTTAGGTTTTCATATAGCAGGTAAAAAAAAAATGTCAATGCAACAAGTTTTTATTTATACTAACTGTTCAGCAGCCCTTAGCTGCTTCCAGTTCACCTCTCAGAACAATTTTTGATTTATCGTACTATGAATCAGTATAATTTTTTATATTTTTTTTTTATATTTTTTATTTTATTTAATGTGAACATGATTTTTATTCAAGAAAACTGTAAGAGTCTATTATCTACATCCTGTTTTAGAAATTACAAGCTCAATATTATTATATCCTGATTTCTCCTGTCCTCCCTACCTGCCTTGGCTCCGTGCGGCTTCAGGCAGCAGCCGGCATGTT
This sequence comes from Trachemys scripta elegans, assembly GCF_013100865.1. NCBI lineage: Eukaryota > Metazoa > Chordata > Testudines > Emydidae > Trachemys > Trachemys scripta. The sequence continues at coordinate 73,457,501 of NC_048303.1, forward strand.
TGGCTCTTAAGTGCAGGGCTGGCCAGGGGGTCTCCGTGCACTGCCCCCACACCCTGAGCGCCAACTCCGCAGTTCCCATTGGCCAGGAACTGCGGGCAATGGGAGCTGCAGTGGTGGTACCTACAGACGGGCAATGGGCAGAGCCACCTGGCCGTGCCTCTGCCTAGGAGCTGGACGTGCTGGTTGCTTCCGGGAGCCACCCAAGGTAAGCGCCGCCTGGAGCCTACACCCCTCATCCTCTCCGCACCCCAGCCCTGAACCCCCTCCCGCAACCAAACTCCTTCCCAGAGCCCACGCTCCCTCCTGCTCCCCACATCCCTGCCCCAGGCTTAGCCTGGAGCCTCCTCCCACACTCTCAACTCCTTGGCCCCACTCACCCAGCCCAGAGCCCGCACCCCAACCCTCTGTCCCAGCCCAGTGAAAGTAAGTGAGGGAGAGCCAGCGATGAAGGAAGGGGGGATGGAATGAGCAGGGGTGGGGCCTCAGGGAGGGCAGGACAAAGTGGGTTTGGGGTTTTTGCAAACTAGCCAAACCCACCTGGAAAATCCTGTTATTTTTGGAGATACCTAAAATTGAATTGCTTATGTTTAAAAAAAAAAAAAAAAAGATTAAGGCACTCGAGAGTCTTAAACTTTGATAACTTACTAGTTATTAAGGTTTGAAGCTACTAGCATGACTTTCAACTTTCTTGGTTTCAGCTTGTACTTTGACTTTTCAAAAATCACACTTTTATACACATGCCAAGAGGCACAATTAGTAAACACTGTGAATTGCCCAAAGGGGCTTATAGCTGCTTTAAGCAGGTGGGAGGCTCTAAAGTAATGAAATCTAGCACGATAGCCCTCATATTTACAGCTTTTTATAAATCTTAGTATTCTCACTGACAACAGTCAGCCCTCTCCACACCATAAATGCATTTTAAATGACATGCATTCACTTTTTTTCCCCTTTAATAAACCACTACTCTTAGTGAGCCTCTTTCAGAATCAGAAGTGATTTGGACTCAGGTACGTCTACATGGGGGGAAAAACCCTGCAGCAGTGAATCTCAGGGTATGTCTACACTATGAAATTAGGTTGATTTTATAGAAGTCAATTTTTAGAAATCGATTTTATACAGTCGATGGCGTATGTCCACACTAAGAGCATTAAGTCGGCGGAGTGTGTCCTCACTACCATGGCTAACATTGACTTACGGAGCAGTGACTGTGAGTAGCTATCCCACAGTTCCCACAGTCTCCGCCCCCCATTGGAATTCTGGGTTAAGTTCCCAATGCCTGATGGGGCAAAAGCATTCTCGCGGGTGGTTTTGGGTACATGTCGTCAGTCTCCCCTCCCTCCGTGAAAGCAACGACAGACAATTGTTTCACGCCTTTTTTCCGCGCAGACGCCATACCACAGCAAGCGTGCAGCCCGCTCAGCTCAGCTCACTGACACCGCTGCTGTTGTGTCCTGGGTGCTGCTGGCAGCAGACGGTGCAGTAGGTCTGCAAACCATCGTCATAGACCGCTTCCGCTGCAACTCTGCTCTGCTGCTATTGCCTCAATAGCGAATTTCTACAGGTTTTCTGTCATGGGCTCCCGGGTACATGTGCTCTTCCTCAGGAAATGTGCGTGGTGCTAACCATCGTCCTCCACCTCTTCTGCTGCAACTCTGCTCTCCTGTAGACACCATATCATGGGAAGCATGGAGCCCACTCAGCTCACTGCTGCTGCTGTGAGCATTGTAAACACCTCACGCATTATCCTGCAGTATGTGCAGAACCTGCAAAAGCAGGCAAGGAGGCATTGATAGCGCGATCACGATAGTGATGAGGACATGGACACAGACTTCTCTGAAAGCACAGGCCCTGGCAATTTGGACATCATGGTGGTAATGGGGCAGGTTCATGCCATGGAATGCCGATTCTGGGCCCAGGAAACAAGCACAGACTGGTGGGACCGCATAGTGTTGCAGATCTGGGATGATTCCCAGTGGCTGCAAAACTTTCGCATGCGTAAGGGCACTTTCATGGAACTTTGTGACTTGCTTTCACCCACCCTGAAGCGCAAGAATAATGAGAGCAGCCCTCACAGTTGAGAAGCAAGTGGCGATAGCCCTCTGAAAGCTGGCAATGCCAGACAGCTAACGGTCAGTCAGGAATCAATTTGGAGTGGGCAAATCTACTGTGGGGGCTGCTGTGATCCAAGTAGCCAACACAGTCACTGAGCTACTGCTATCAAGGGTAGTGACTCTGGGAAATGTGCAGGTCATAGTGGATGGCTTTGCTGTAATGGGGTTCCCTAACTGTGGTGGGGCGATAGACGGAACGCATATCCCTATGTTGGGACTGAACCACCTCGACAGCCAGTATGTAAACTGCAAGGGGTACTTTTCAATGGTGCTGCAAGCACTGGTGGATCACAAGGGATGTTTCACTGACATCAACGTGGGATGGCCGAGAAAGGTGCAAGATGCTCGCATCTTCAGGAACTCTGGTCTGTTTGAACAGCTGCAGGAAGGAACTTACTTCCCACACCAGAAAATTACCGTTGGGGATGTTGAAATGCCTATAGTTATCCTTGGGGACCAAGCCTACCCCTTAATGCCATGGCTAATGAAGCCATACACAGGCACCCTGCACAGTAGTAAGGAGCAGTTTAACTATAGGCTGAGCAAGTGCAAAATGGTGGTAGAATGTGCATTTGGATGTTTAAAAGTTCGCTGGTGCAGTTTACTGATTAGGTTAGACCTCAGCGAAACCAATATTCCCATTGTTATTGCTGCTTGCTGTGCGCTCCACAATATCTGTGAGAGTAAGGGGGAGATGATTATGGTGGGGTGGGAGGTTGAGGCAAATCACCTGGTGGCTGATTACGCGCAGCCAGACACCAGGGTGATTAGAAGAGCACAGCTGGGCGCCCTGCGCCTCAGTGAAGCTTTGAAAACCAATTTCATGACTGGCCAGGCTACAATGTGACAGTTCTCTTTGTTTCTCCTTGATGAAAACCCACCCCCTTGGTTGAGTCTACTTCCCTGTAAGCCAACCGACCTCCCCCTTCAATCACCACTTTCAAAGGCAATAAAGTCATTTTTGTTTCAAAATCATGCATTCTTTATTAATTCATCACACAAATAGGGGGAAAACTCGCAAGGTAGCCCGGGAGGGGTGGGTGAGGAGGGAAGCAATAGGTGGGGTGGTGGATGAGGGGAGGAGGGAAGGACAAGGCCACACTACAGTTCAAAACTTATTGAATGCCAGCTTTCTGTTGCTTGGGCAATCCTCTGGGGTGAAGTGGGTGGGTTCCCGTAGCCTCTCGCCCCCCTCCCCCTCCCACGTTCTTGGGCATCTGGGTGAGAAGGAAATGGAACTTGGGGAGAAGGGCAGGTGGTTATACAGGGGTTGCAGCAGCGGTCTGTGTTCCTGCTGCCTTTCCTGCAGCTCCACCAGACACCTGAGCATGTCATTGCATCCTACCTCCTCTCAGCGTGCTCCTCCCTCCTCTCATCGCGTTCATTTAACGCTTTCCTGGACTCTGTTTGCCTACACGCATTCTGCTGAGCTCTTTCAGTGCGGGAGGACTGCATGAGCTCTGAGAACATCTTGTCATGAATGCGTTTTTTTCGCCTTCTTATCTGCGCTAGCCTCTGGGACGGAGATGATAGGTGGAGCATAGAAACATTTGCAGCTGCGGGAGAAAAAAGGGATAAGATACATTTTAGAGAACAAAGGGAAGACTATTTCACACTGAATCAAGCAATTCACATTACATAGCACATGTGCTTTTGCTACAAGGTCGCATTTTGCCTCTGATATTGAGTGCCTGCTGGTTTGGTGTGAGACATCACACACACTTGGCTGGGCAACAGAATTCGGCGTGCAGGCAGCCATGGTAAGGCAAAGGGTTTCGGCTTCTTCAACCTTCATACCATGTGGGAACGGTTTCAAACAGCAGCGCCCTTTCCCATACCAAGCAAAGCCCGTTGGGTTGGCCATTTAAAAGGAGGGGCTGTGGTTTTAAGGTGAATGTTCAGCACAATCCAACCCCCCCACACCCAGTTCTCTGGGATGATCGCTTCACCCCACCACCACCAGGTGGCTATTATCAGGGAAGATCCCGGTCAGCCAAATGTGAACAGCTCAGCAGGAATGGGCCTCCCCCCACCGCATGGCTAACAGCAGGGATGATTTATTTTCAGCCAAAGGCAAACAGCCAAAGCCCAGGCCCACTCACTGCAAGGTTTTGTTCTGCAATGATTCCAGACTACTTGCTACTGGCTTGGCCCGGCAAATTAATCATTAAACACACTTGCTTTTAAACCCTGTATTATATTTACAAAGGTACACTCACCAGAGGTTCCTTCTCCGGCTTCATGGTCTGGGAGCCCGCCTTGGGAAGGTTGGGAGGGTATTGGCTCCAGGGTGATGAACAGTTCCTGGCTGCCGGGGAGAAGGGATTCTCCGCTTGCCTGCTGTGCGCTATCCTCAACCACCTCCTCCTCCTCATCTTCCTCATCTTCAAACTCCTCATCCCTGTTGTGTGAGACTCCCCCCTTGTCAGTGTCCACGGACAGTGGTGGGGTAGTGGTAGGGGCCACTCCCAGAATTGCATGCAGCTCACCATAGAACCGGCATGTATAGGGCTCTGACCCAGAGCGACCGTTTGCATCCTTTGTTTTTTGGTAGGCTTGCCTCAGCTCCTTACCTTTCACGTGGCACTGCTTTGTGTCCCTGTTGTAGCCTCTGTCCATCATGCCCTTGGAGATTTTGGCAAATATATTGGCATTTTGTCTTTTGGAACAGAGTTCTGCCTGCATGGATTCTTCTCCCCATACAGCGATCAGATCCAGTACCTCCCGTTTGGTCCATGCTGGAGCTCTTTTACGATTCTGGGACTCCATGGTCACCTGTGCTGATGAGCTCTGTATGGTCACCTGTGCTGATCAGCTCGCCACGCTGGCCAAACAGGAAATGAAATTCAAAAGTTCCCCAGGGCTTTTCCTGTCTACCTGGCCAGTGCATCTGAGTTGAGAGTGCTGTCCAGAGCGGTCACAATGGAGCACTCTGGGATAGCTCTCGAAGGCCAATACCATCTAATTGCATCCACACTACCCCAAATTCAACCCAGCAAGGTTGATTTTAGCTCTAAACCCCTCACCAGGGAGGAGTACAGAAGTCGATTTTAAGAGCCCTTTAAATCGAGAAAACAGGCTTGGTTGTGTGGACGGGTGCAGGGTTAAATCGACCTAATGCTGCTAAATTTGACCTAAACTCGTAGTGTAGACCAGGGCTCAGAGACCAACTTGGGCTTGTGACCTGCACTATGGTGCTAAAAATAGCAGTGTAGATGTTCCCACTTGAGTTAGAATATGGACTCTGAAACCTGGTGAAAGGGTGGGTCTCAGAACCTGAGCAGGAATGTCTACATTGCTATTTTTAGCACTGTAGTGCAAGCCTGAGTCTGTAGACCTTGTCTCTGAAGATACGTCTACAGTACATGCTTCTTTTGGGAACATGTAGTGTATACATGCACACAACCCTCCTAGCATGGGTATAAATAGAAGAGTAGCCGGTGAGGCACAGCTTAGGTAAGTAAAGACATGCCTCAAATGTTGGGGTATGTACACAAGTACATACCCTATATGGCTCTCCTAACCCATGTCTCCCTGTCTACAATGCTATTGTTAGCAGTGTAGTGTCCCGCTTGCACCCCTGCTCTTGGAGTCTTTCTCCACCACAGGAAAAGATTCCAGTAGGGGGAAAAGGCTCTGGCAGGGGGAGGCAGCGGAGAAAGGCTTGAGCAGTCCCTGCTGCCAGAGCCCTTCTGCACCTCAGGGAAAGACTCCAGGAGAGGGGAAAGGCTCTGGCAGGGGGGTTCCCGTGCTCCTCCCCCTGCCAGAGCTTTTCCTTGCTGCAGTGAGAGGCTCGTGCCAGCAAGGAGCTGCTGAAGCCTTTCCCTGATAATTCCTGGCTGCTGGAGTCTTTCACTGCGGCATGTAGCTACACATACACACCAAAATTGGTGCTGTGTAGTCTAGTGTACATGTAGCCTGAGACTCACTGCTGTGGGATTTTTTTTTGTTGTTTTTTTGCTGTGTAGTCATATCTTCTGACCTCAATCCTGCAAACACGTACATATGCTTCATTAAGCATGTGGGTAGCCCCACTGACTGCATTGGGTCAGGAAATCAATAGAGCTTCTCACATGCTTAAAGTTAAGCATTTGTGTAACCATTTGCAGGATTGGTGCTTTAATTGGCAAAAATCATCCCTGAGGAGCTGTATATTCTAAACCGCACCAAGAACTGTTGGTTGCTTCTTTGTAGAGGTTTCTTACTTCTCTGGAAGAGGGAGGAAGTCTTTCTCAGTTCTTCCACATTTGCTTCCATTTCTCTCATTCATGAAAAGGAACCCTGAGCAAGTAAGGTGTCTTATATTGTCCAAACTCCCTAATTAATTTGAATTTGAAGATTCTTGCAGAAGGTTGGCTTGTAAACCAGAGGACAATCTCCTATGTCTTATATCAACCAACAGTAAAAATATTAAATTAGCACTTTTTATATACTTAACTTTATAGCACATAATAACATAGTTCTATGTTGAACTCAAATCTATATCAGCACTGGATTTTAATCTTGTTATTAGGGAGATTTTTAAGATTGCCTAAAGGATTTTGGATCACAAGTCTTGACTTTGACTCATTGTTGCATAAAGCATGTAATGTTGGTTTAACTCTATGAACACATCATTCTTCATATAAGATGGGTTCTCTTCTTTTAATTAAAAAAGTGCAAAATATCTATTACCTACAAAGTTGAAAGGGGTTTTAAAAGGACCAGAATCTAAAATACTAGCCTAATAGACCAAATTGCTAAAGTTCCTTTTGTAAAAGTTGAATAATAGTCCTAAACTTGCTGTATCTTCATGGAAAATTGGTCTAATGGTGATGTCTAAAGCCAAGCATTTTCAAAAGTGCCTATGGGATTGTTTCAATGTGTTTACATGCTAGAGTTAAAATGATATGGTAGATGCTTTATGCAACAAAGCCTTAAAGTGAGTCTGACACTGTAAAATGGTATCGTTTTATAAAATCAATAACAATTTCCCCATATGTACTGTATGTCATGTATATAATAGAACTAGCAGAAAAACAGGTTTCTGAAACTTCAGTGTTCGATTTAGAGTGAAACCACTGGATCACGTTTGCCATGTGTATTCTAATACTGCTAATAACAATATTGTGGAATTATCCTAGAAAAGTGATTTGAGTGTGCAGAGCTTTCAGGACTTGTGGAATCATTATTGGCCTCAAAATGTCAGAGTGATTTGTAATAATTCATGATCCACCATCAGAAATCAAGAGAATCGCTCATATGCTGCTTATTGAAAAGGTCTCTGTTAGTCATACATTCACCTAAAAATATCCTTAAGTCTATTGGTCAAAGCTATAACAATCAAATTAATTTATTAGTAATTTTACACTGCTGGTACTCAGAGATTTATAATACATTATTTGCAAAAAAATCCTAATCTATTTGATGACCCTTAAATTATTAATGGGCACAACCCAATTCCCATTAAAGTCGACTATCATCTTTCCACTGAATTTAATGGGAGTTGAATTGGCCCTATATGCGTATCTGTAGGCTGGTGGCTGAAGGAGAAACTTACTTTGGAAGTGTGAAGCATCATACCAGAAATAATCTGTGGATGTTTATTCAGCTGTATCTTTTGAGTTTAACCCACCTCTTATTTTGTTGGCACTGCAAGTTTGAAACTCAATTTTAAGCAATAATGTAAGATGGAGTGAGAAATTCTGACTCTTACTGTCAAAGACAGTCACTCTAGTTTAGACAGGTAGGAGTTAATACATTTGGAGAATATTTTTCTTTTAATAACACATAGACTTCCTGCCTCTGTGTGGATCTATTACTTTCTTTCGTCAGGTAATCTGTTTCAATTTTATTTACGGAGGTAAATTTAACATGAAAAAATGGTGCTGGTTTCCTTTGCATTTGCACTGAAAATATTTTGTGTGTATGGGGTTGTTCCCCTTCAAATTTGATGGGATGACTTTTTGTAAGGAACTTGCCCTTTTATGTTGAATAGCCAGTCTACAATCTCACTGCTCTTGAGAAGCTTCAATGATGGCACAGGCATCTTCAAGTCCACTTGGACTAAACGTTGCTATAAACCACAATGGAAAAACTGCTGTAAAGTATTCCCAGTAGCAATCTTGGAATTCCTTCAAGTATATTGAGATTTTGTTAGAAATTGAATTGCCAGTGTAATCCATCTTCCTTGTGAGAAAAGATTCAGATAAAGAGCTGGAGTCTAGCAGCATTAAGTATTAGAACATCCCTTTAAATCAATAAGCTACAAATCTGGCAGCGCATTTATGCAATGCCCTATGCTATACTAAAGTGGCTTTAGTGCTGAAACAGCATTACTAATAGTACATTCCCAACAGGGATAAACACTATAGTGATGCAATATCCTAAATTATACTAGTCCTTGCCTTGTTATATTCCACAAAAGCATTTATATGGTATTGACATACATAAGAAAGCAGTTTTTCTTTTCTGTTTTTCAGATGACTTTCCAAATGTAGTTATTGAAGGAGTTCTCCATGGGATATTTTATCCTCATCTACTGCCCAGGTAGAAGTGGTGCGTGGATAGAAGAAATTAAAGCAAGTCTTGTCAAGGAAATTTACATAACACAATTCTGTGATGTGATACCAATTCTAAGAGGCAAAAGTCACCACCTTTGTTTAATTTCATACATTATAGCTTTTAAAATCAGTGTCACTACAGTTTGTGCTTTTAAAAAAAAATAGATAAGCTGAAAACCTGTTTCCATATTTAAACTAATGTATATACATACTCTAATATTTAATACTAAAAGATGACAGTCATACACTGAATTACACTAATCTTTGAAAAGAATTAAAAGCTTTACTAATATTGCTTTTTTTAAATTACAAATTACACTAATCCTTTTTTACATTAGTTCCAGTGCATTACCCATTGCTGGCAAGGAATGCATTGAAAGTGCTGGCACTGAAGACAGTAAGAGAGAGACTACAATTTTAAAAAATGAAGTTGCTTAACTGGAAATTAAATGCAACTTAAAAGTATTGTATTAGTATTCTAAAGGTAAATATTTCAAATCTAAACCTTAATGTTTAGGTAGAACAGTGTCAAGTTTTGTGTGAGAGGGAGTTTCCACCTTCTGCAATGTAGCTTTGTTTCAGGATGTTGGTTGTAGAGAACTCCTATGGCATTCTAACCACCTGACGTTTGGCATGACATTTATGGTAACAACCTCATTCAGTTGTTACTTCTAGTGTGTGTTTAATTTCCAAGCCAATTTACACTCTGTGTTTAATATCTTATATTTTGCGAACCACAGTTTACACCACCTTTTGGTGAGGTCAAGCAAGGATATAATTTACTACTAAAATAACTAAAAATTGATTGTGTGTTCAGATGAACTTGAAATTTGTTATGTCCATTACTGGATATTGCACTGTAAAATAAACTACTAGAACATGCACACAGGAGCATATGAACTGTGAATGTATCATTTCTACTCTAAAGGGTACATTTCAAAGCTTCTTACTACAGCTATTTCTCCCACAACTTCCCCCCGCCCCCAAACACTGGAAGAGTGAGAAAATGTTTAACCTTATTATTAGCAATTTTCAGCACTATCCCCCTGATATGTTAAGTTTATACAGAAATATGTCTTGAACATCACATTATTCAGTTCTGCTGTATTGCTGCTTCATTAATATAATATATAAATAATTCATAGGGCTAACTGGAGTAAAGGACTTTTCAGCACAAGTCGTCATGGCAGAATTGGGCCCTAACATAGCAGTGTAGTCCTGAGGGAGCAATAGTGCCTCCTGCCAAACACTAAACTGATTTTGAAGCTGTTTTGATGATTGATGCGACAGTGTAAGATTTGGGGACTTAGGTATGTGCAAAGCTGTCACTTTCTACCAGGCTTGAAAATATAAGCTGAAATCAGGCTATTGGCTATTCATAAATACAAGTATAAGTCCTATGAAGCACCTTGTGCATCTCAAATTGAGAATTTACTCTTAACTGTGATCCAAATGATCTCTCTTGTGATGTGAATCACAGATATATAAAAGAATCATCAGTGGCTGTAGTAAGTACTGAACTGTCAGTACTCCTCATGAGCACAGAACTTAGCAGCTTCTGATTTAGAGACAAAAGTATTACCTGCTATGCCATACTGATAATTTTGTATCTTGATTCATTCTCTCTGTTAAAGTAGATTTACAGCCCAGCTCACAATAGACATTTGTATCTTACGATTAAAACTAGGGCTGTCAATTGCCATTAACTGGAAACAAATGAATGCAATTAAAAAAAAATATTGTAATTAATGACAGTTTTAATTGCACTGTTAAACAATAATAGAATACCAATTTCAATTTATTATATTTTTGATGTTTTTCTACATTTTCAAGCACACCTCTACCTCAATATAACGCTGTCCTCGGGAGCCAAAAAATCTTACCGCGTTATAGGTGAAATCGCGTTATATTGAACTTGCTTTGATCCACTGGAATGCGCAGTCCTCTCCCCCTCTCCCGCCCCCGGAGCACTGCTTTACCGCGTTATATACGAATTCATGTTATATCGAGGTAGAGGTGTATATTGATTTAAATTACAATAGAGAATACAAAGTGTATAGTGCTCACTTTATATTTTTGATTTAAAGTATTTGCACTGTAAAAAACAAAAATAGTATTTTTTCAATTCGCCTCATGCAAGTACTGTTGTGAAATCTCTTTATCATGAAAGTGCAACATACAAATGTAGATTTTTTTTGTTACATAAATGCACTCAAAAACAAAACAATGTAAAACTTTAGAACCTACAAGTCCTCAATTACTAAGCCAAACAAGCTTGTTTACATTTACAGGAGATAATGCTGCCCGCTTCTTATTTATAGTGTCACCTGAAAGTGAGAGAACAGGTGTTCACATGGCACTTTTGTAGCCGGCATTGCAAGGTATTTACATGCCAGATATGCTAAACATTCATATGCCCTTTCATGCTTCACCCACCATTCAAGAGGACATGCTTCCATGCTGATGACACTCGTTAAAAAAATAAAGCATTATTTCAATTTGTGACTGAACTCCTTAGTTTTAACTGCATTCTGCCATAAGTTTCATGTTATAGCAGTCTCGGAGAACAACCCAGCACATGTTGTTCGATTTAAGAACACTTTCTCTGCAGATTTGACAAAACATAAAGCAGGTACCAATATGAGATTTCTAAAGATAGCTACAGCAGTCGACCCAAGGTTTAAGAATCTGAAGTGCCTTCCAAAATCTGAGAGGGATGAGGTGTGGAACATGCTGTCAGAAGGCTTAAAAGAACAACACTCCGATGCGGAAACTACAGAATCCGAACCACCAAAACAGATAATCAACTTTCCGTTGGTAGTATCTGACTCAGATGATGAAAATAAACGTGTGTCAATCCGCACTGCTTTGGATCATTATTGAGCAGAACCCGTCATCAGCATGGAATCCTGTCCTCTGGAATGGTGATTGAAGCATGAAGGGGCATACAAATGTTTAGCTAAGCTGGCACATAAATACGTTGCGATGCTGGCTACAACAGTGCCATGTGAACGCTTGTTTTCAACTTTAGGTGACACTATAATTAAGAAGCGGGCAGCATTATCTCCTGTAAATATAAACAAGCTTGTTTGTCTTAGTGATTGGCTGAACAAGAAGTAGGACTCAGTGAACTTGCAGGCTCTAGGTTTTACATTGTTTTATTTTTGATTGCAGTTATGTAAAAAAGAACTCTACATTTGGAGATTGCAATAAAGTACTTGTGTGAGGTGAAATGAAAAATACTATGTCTTTTGTTTATCTTTTTATAGTGAAAATATTTGTAACCAAAAATAAAGTGAGCACTGTACACTTTGTATTCCGTGTTGTAATTGAAATCAATATATTTGAAAATGTAGAAAATATCCAAAAATATTTAAATAAATGGTATTCTATTATTGTTTAACAGTGTGATTAAAACTGCTATTCATCACAATTATTTTGTTAATCTTGCGATTAATCGCAATTTTTAAGTGTTTGACAGCACTATTTAAAACACATTGTCAAAATTAAGGAAAAAACAATTTACTTTATTCCAAAAAAGTTTAATATTGCATACATATATAGCTCATCAAAAATTCCATATAACAATCTTTAATTAAGCCTTTGTATATACCTTGTTTAAAAACTATCAAATTTGTTCTGTCTACTAGCAATAGCCGGGCAGGGTTACAAAAATTCAAGTCTAAAGTGCAGTCGCTTTAGCTTTTAGAAAACCTTTTAGTTGAAAACTTTGGTTTCCTTCTGGTATGCATGGCATGGATTGCTGTGCACATAAAATCCATCATGCATTAAGAGAAGGATCCTTTTTAAAATGAGTTACTATAACCACAGTTTATTATACAAAGTGATCTGCTCTGTCTTGGCTAAATCTTGTATTTAATATAGCCTTTATCTGGAAACGGGAACAACTTGATCCTGCACTTTCAGGAGATGGATTTGAACTGATAAGCCACTTGCATCTCTAGTATTGTGACCTTATCTCTAGAAAAGCTGCACCAATGTGTATTTAGTAGAGCCCGTTGAGATTTTTCACCTAGAATTATTTTGATGCAAAATGGCTTTTTTTCCAAAAACGTTTTTGAAAAATATATCATTGAAATCAAATTCTGCTTTTCACAAAATTTTGCATGATTTTACTAAAATTCTTACATAAATCATTTGAAAATTTGTTTATCAAAGATCTGGTTTTCAGTATATACGGATTTCAAGGAAAATGCCAGTAACAACTGTGGAAAATTTCATGACAAAACAGAAAATGAAACCATGTTCAAACACTGCAAAATGAAAACAATTTTTCATGATTTTCGACCAGCTCTAGGTTTTAGTGACATGTCCCTTATATTTAAAAAAGCGCTGGTTCCCTGAAGTTTCAACATAAATACATAGAAGCTTTGCACATCTTACAACTGCTGAGTTTACCGCATTGTTTGCCGACAGCATTGAGCATTTATATGGAAGAAGTCACTGGATAATTTTTATCTGCACCCATATTTTATCCCCAAAAGAAAAAGCCATTATGTTTTCTCTTCCAGGGTAGCTGTTGAGTTCATCAATCCTCTACTTCAACTACAAATGGTTCTTTTACAGCTATTTTGCCACTATTCACGATCACACAGTCTTGAAGAGGGCGGTCATGTTCATCTGTCTGCTGAAGTTCTACAGCGTGCACCACAGACTATTAAAACAAAACACTTACATTTAGTAAAGAAAACAAGGTTTGCTAACATCCAACACAAGGCAAAAGACTAAGTGACCTTAGCATAAAAATAAATTTTCTGCAGCTTTTCTACTTGGATCTTTTCCTGCTTAGTTCCTACTACTCCTGAGAGCATTCTGCACCAAAAAAATGAAAAATGCCGCACACAATCTTTTAAAATTCTGCAAATGTTATTTGTCAAATAAATGTGGAGGCTCCAGTGTGGCACTGGGGAACACAGGCCATTGGCTGCACAGATATGGGAGATCACTGTGCAGCTCCCCCCTCCGGGACATAGACTCACTAGTGAGGCTGTACCCAACCCTGACACAGCGCAAGGACCGGGCCTGCCCGTGAAACACCCCAGGGCCCTGCCTCTCTGTGCCCGGTGCACCAGGTGTGAGCAGGCAGGCTCAGCAAGGCAATATCCAAATATGGAGGAGCTTAGTGGGGGGAATCCAGGTGTAGGTTGAGAGGGTTCTGTGGAGCAATCTGGGTGTGAGTGACTCAGTAGGGGATCTGGGTGCATAGAGCCTTGGGGAGGGTTCTGGGTGTAATGGAACTCTGCAAGGGGATACTGGTGAAGGTGGTTGGGGCTCAGCAGGGAAGGGTGAGTGTGGGGGGGGTGAGGCTCGGTGGAAGGGTCTGGGTATGAGGGGATCTGGATGCATGGGGCTTGGGAAAATGGGGGAGCATTTCCCTACACAGTGATCCCTCCCCCTGCAGCTGAAGAGCAATAGGTGCAGGAAGCATGGGGTGTGGAGAGTTTGCAGAGCTTCCTCCAGTCAGGGGAGAAATCTGGAAGTAGGTCTGACACAGCCCCGAATGCCATGCGGGGGAAGAGGAAGTCCCGTCCTCCCCAGCCCAGCCGGTACTAGCAGCTGAGCCCGGCGCAGGGTAGGAGCCAACAGTTGGGTTTTTCCCAGTCCTGTTCCCTGCCCCACTGTGATTTACCTCTCTACCAGCTGTCCTGGGCACCTGAAACATACTGCTGGGGAGGGTCTCATGACCGCTCTTGGGATTTCCCTTTGCTTCCCCATCAGAAAGACATTTTTCTGCGGAGAAGCAAAGAAATCTGCAGGGACATAAATTCTGTGCATGCGCAGTAGCACAGAATTTCCGCCGGAGTAGTTCCCACATAAACTAAGCTAGGCTGGGTGCTTAGATAACAACTCACCATCTAGTAAGAAGCCTGAACTCAAATGCTATGTGGCCTCGTATCAAAGATGGACCATTTTTAGGAAAGAAAAAAAAATGTCATAGCAAAGGAGGAACTGAAAATATCCTTACAGCCGATAAAGCTAACAAGCACACATAATTCTATCCATGCTCTATCATCAGTAATTGAATCCCAGGATCATGAAGCTTGCATAGTAATTTTCTTCTAATCAGAAACCCTACTTGTGTATGGAGTAATTGTACGACTCCTCTCATACTCTATAAATCCTTTCTTACTTACACCAAAGTATTGAGCGAGTATCATGACCTCCACTCAGGTGGGTATGGGAGAACACAAGTCTGAGACCAGGCACATACTTAAAATATTGTTTTGAAGGACAGAATATAGCTAGGATTATCAATCATCTGGCCTGAGATGTTTTTGCCAGTTAATGAAGTTCTGATTTAAAATTTACTCTGAATCTGCTAGAAAAGTTTCAACTCCTGTTGTGGCTCTTAAAAGATCAAATGAAATCTTCATGCTCTATATAGAAAATATCTGTAGAATAGGTTCCACATCAGTCTACTTCAAAACAGAGATGAGGAGAGTGGGAAAACAAGATGTTAGGGCAAACTCAAATAGCAGTAAGTGAAGTCAGGTATAGGGTGATACAGCAGTGTTGTGTACAGTATTTAGGCATTTTGTGGTTTTTCACAGTAATCAAGTGTCAATGAAATATTTTGTAACTGTGTACCTAATATTCTGATGTTGTTTGTACATATCTGAATAAATTTATTTTCACTCTAAGATTCCGTACTAGAGCAGACACCACCATTGAGAATATTACCCATTTTTACAAAACTGGGTTGTTAGCTTGAGAAACCAGTAAATTCATTATTAAATGGATAACAAGATTAGTGCAAGAGGAATATGAACTCAGATAGCACTCTCCAATTTAGGACATCCAAAGGTCTGAGGGTTCCAAACACTGTATAATAGCACTGACTACCTGCCACCCAACAAAGGAGTCTGTCAGAAGCAGGCTAGTCACAAGCATCAGGAAATATGAAGGTCAAAGTGACTACTTAGTTTCAATTTCTGCAATGAACATTTGTTGTTTCATAGGACATTTCAAAGTTAAATGCTTTACATTTCTCTGTCTTGTATACATTATAGATAATAGAGATCAAATTCTGCTGTCAACTATAATGGTATAAATCGGATTTACATTGTTGCAACAGCCAAATTTGGTCAGATCTATCTACTATGATACTATATTTTTTAAACCTACCATTCCATCAATGACTTTGCCAAATACTACATGTTTTCCATCCAGCCAGGAAGGTTTTGTCACAGTGATGAAGAACTGAGAACCATTGGTATCTGGACCAGAATTAGCCATGCTAACCCATCCAATTCCATAGTGCTTGAGTTTAAAGTTCTCATCTGGAAACCTCTCTCCATAGATACTTGTTCCTGTGACACAAAACAAAAGCAGGTTTAGAAATGTACTAGCAGCAAAATAATTAAAGCCATAGAATTAAATTTCCCTTTGGTTCAGAAAGCAGGAAAAACCATACAATTTTTAGTAATTAAGATGATTCAGATGTTGGGTAATCCCATCTCCTCACTGCTACACACACCATAGTAAAGGTGTTCTGATCCAAAACACTTCATATGTACAAAGAAGTATCTTTGAAAAACCTACCCGTAGATATGGAACAATACTATTTGTTTAGTGACAACTATGTGCTCGGCCCTCTACAATGAGTTTAAACAAGATAAGGACTACTGAAAAAAATTAGCCATGTCTTGAGACATTTTTAACATGTAACTTTATAACTGAACCATTCTTTTTCTAACATGAATTACTTTTTTTAAACAATGAGTTCGTTAGGCTAACCCAAATTTAGTTACCATCCATGGGAATTTATTTAATTACAGAAAGACTGCACTGTTCTCTAAAACAGAGAATTTAGAAGGGAAAAAATAATTGGTGTAGGTTTAAATTCCACTGTTATGAGAAAAGAAAGCTATGTGGATCATCTATCTCTTACTCTGTATATACAGTGCCTAGCACAATGGAACCCCATTCAGAGCTGGCCCCTAAACACTACTATAATAAACATGATTAAGGGTAATACAGTTGACATTGTGAAGCTTTAATTGTACATATCATCTGGCAACTAAAGTTTTGGTAGCTAATATCCCATGACTCCTGGATCAGTTGTTTTAAATTCTTCTGTATCTACAATGTCTTTGGCATCCATTTTAGCTCAATTAAAGTAGACAGTGTTCACTGCATTGCTAGATTGTGTCTTTGGTGCTCTAAACTTTGGCACTTTCCCCTTCCCCACAATCTGTTCCTATGGGTAATCACTAGCACTGTTATGTAGACAACTCAAACTGGGAGTGCTTGGAAGGAGCAGGCAGGCAGGCAGGCAAGAAAGTACAGAAAATAGAAGAGGAAAATCTAGAAGAAAGAATGCATCCTACGCAAGAGAGACTGCCCTTTATCAGTTAAGTGCTGGATCCAGAAAAAGCCTGTTCCTGCCACTTCCTGTTGACTGAACTATGTCAATAGCCAGATCATCTGATGTGTTTAAAAAAAAAAAAAGCCACCAATGTGGCGCACACTTATTTTCAAATCTATCTCCCACATTTCATCCTTCATTGGTACGAGATGCTCCCCACGTAGACACATTTCAGAAATGAATCCAAGTAGCTAAAGGTGATTGCAGTAACCTGGACATGAAGCTTTTGATCAACTAAGTAGCAGCAGGAAGATGTATGACCATTCTAGTACATGTATTTTAAATGGTTAGAGCAGTTCTCACCCTGAACATTTTCTATCTTCTGCTCAAGAATGTGATTGGCAGAAAAAACTTTACTCAATTACAGGAAGAAAAGGATGTCTTGGGTACCAATGGGTTAGGATAGAAATTGGCATGAGATGCTGAACAATGCGGAATTTAGTTCCATGCCTCATCCTTTGCAGTCTTAAGGAACTTCTCCCCTAGGAGACTGAGAAGGATGGGAAGTCTACCTTCTACTGGAGCACTGATCAAGGATCAGTTTTTGGAATTAGATGATCTACATGATCAACTGTAGCGAAGCTTGCAGTGCTGGACCTTGCACTTGCATACCAGCATGCTGTACTATAAGTCAAGTCCAGGATATGAACAAAATTAACATCAAACGTTTTCTCCAAAGACCGAGGGACAGATTCCCCAAGCAGCCTGTACAGCAAAGTGGCAGCATTACTACAGGCCCTGAGAAGGAGGAAGAATAGGGGCAGGAGTGTAGGCTGCATTCAAACTTTCAGGTGGCAAACCTGCTATATAGTAATCTCATCCTCTAGAATGTGAATACAGCCCTTATTACTGCTTTTGCACCCTATCTCCCTGCAGATAATACTGCCTTTGTTCAGAGCCACTTAACTGTTTTCCTAAGAAAGTAGTTAAAAAGAAAATACTTGGGGTGGGCACAGGACCAAGAGCAACCCCTTGCCCCAACACATACACAAATAGCATGGATCTCATATATCTGCATTTGCATAAGAATCTTTTTCAAAACCTATACTATTCTCCTAAGCCAGTTGGAGCAGCCCACCATTGTTTTAAAACATTCTCAGCACATACCTTTTTAAGATATATGACCACAGAAAACTGGTCATATTTCAGTTGACATTGTGAAGCTTTAATTGTACATATCATCTGGCAACTAAAGTTTTGGTAGCTAATATCCCATGACTCCTGGATCAGTTGTTTTAAATTCTTCTGTATCTACAATGTCTTTGGCATCCATTTTAGCTCAATTAAATGCTTTGTTCATTCTTTCACTATGCTGAACTTGCATGTAAAGCTGTTAGGAGGAGGAGAGTTGGAGGATAATAAGCATGTTACCTCCAGTTCCATCTCCAGCTGTGAAGTCTCCACCTTGAATCATGAAATCTTTGATCACACGATGAAATTTACTTCCTTTGTACCCATATCCTTTCTAAGAAAAGCAATAAAGCTCCAAATGAGTATATATGCATTTTTGTGCAGGACATTTATCTATGGCAGATGGAAAGAGGCAATCAATCTGAATGTTAGGGTTTCACAGATTATAAACAAAATAAGGGAAAAATCGCAAGAAAAGACTTTGTAATAGGCCACTACCACCACTTTCCAAAATGACAGCAAGACACAAAAATACATGAAGCAAAATAATGTAGGAGGTGGGTGAGTGCTGCTCATGCTATGTTGGGATACCACCGAATAAGGGATGGAAGAAGCATACAATTTCATGATAGTGACAGCAAGTTACAAAATTCTTCCTAATTCAAGAGATCCTTATTTGCTATTCAGATGATCATACCACCCAAATTTACTAGTCCCAACTACAATTTAGGGCTGGATTAAGTTCATAGTTTAAGGACCAAGGTCTGCAGAGGCCTGTGTAATGGCCTGCACAATGAAATTTTGAGAACAAAGCTGTGAAAGGAGTTTGGGATTATAGGTAGGAGAGATGGGCCCATAAGATGGTTCTCTTACATTACTATCCCTAGAATGAAAAAATTATGGACAATCAACATGGAAAGTTCACAACTGAAATGTCATTTTGTAAAGCCGTACTTTTTCACCTTTTATTCTCCACCCAAACTTGTATGTTGTGTAAAAGAAAGAAAACAAACATACTTCCCCAGTTGCCAGTGCAATGAAGTTCTCAACAGTCTTTGGGACAACTTTTCCAAACAAGCCAATTACAATTCTGCCAACATCTTTCTCTCCGATCTTCACATCAAAGAACACCTGGATATTTTTATGAAGAAAACAAAATTATACAAATATGATAAAAACAGACTAAACTTCGTAAGTATTAAAGCAAATGGCCTTTGGATGGTATTATGTGAATGGAGTTCTAAACAGCATGCACTTTTAAGAAAAACCTCTTAAAGCCACTTTATTCACAAATTATGCAAAAGAATGTGCTAAGCATTGTGAATACCAGTTCTGGAGTTTCATTCATCACTTTAAAATGCTCAGACAGAAAGCTACATAAAGTTACAATACCAATCCTGTAGACATGTTTCTAAGAGCTTTTTTCACAGGTGCCAATACCAAAATGTATATGAAGATATAACCACAGTTTGTTGGTAAAGATATGCCCACTTTTAGCATTCATGAATACCCAGATGGGGGAAAGTTTTAAACAACCAATACTGCTATTCAGATATATGGACAACAACAGGGAATTACAATACAGGGATTCTCAAAAGCCAGTTTTCCATCCACTTGGAGGTAAGCATATACCCACTTACACTAAAGGTGGCACTGTTTAGATCACTGAAAGCAATTGGTCATCTAGACAAAAGTGTACACAATGTAGTTTATTTGGCTAATTAACGGTGAGAATTATTTTCTGTTAGAAGCCAGTTGCCTTGCTAAACACAAGTTTAGAAGTCTGCCTAGAGAAATAAACATGTTGACTTGAAGTTGGACATCTCACTTCATAGAATCTGCAGTGTAAGAATGTTTCTATAAAATCACTTGAAGAAGGCTAATGAGTTAGAGTATTTTAATGCAGTTCAGACTCTATTAATCAATTTTATTTGAATATGCAGATATTCTAAAGGGATTAAAAATAGGAATAGCTGTCAGAAAGTGAGATCTCTTTTAACTAATCTAAATAAAGACTGTTGCGCCTACTAAGAAAACACTGTCCTCTTTCCCGCTCTCCCACCCACGTGTGTGTGTCATACTGTGATGTGGTATTTGATGTTCCTTGTGGCATTCAACAAAATATTATGTGGCCAACAGTTTAGCTTGGTAGTGACATTAAATGACCATGGTCTCTTTCCCATGTGAATGGGTCTTTCATTCTCTCCTACTAGCTGTTTCTGTTATATGTCCTGACCTTACATGGGCTTTTGAATATGATGGTTGACTATGATTACAGAAATGTCCAAAGGGCGGATGGGAGGGGGCGGGGAAACTTTGGTCCACCTAGTCCATTTTCTTGCCACTTGGCATGAACACCCTAGTTTCTGGATGTATCTAGAATTATTATTCAATATTAGTTAGAGAGCAGATTTTCAGAACGGTGCCCATGAAAACCGGGGTGTGTTTGCACACTTGTCTGAATCTGGCCCTAAGACAAATTTAAGAAAAGGGAGAATTTTTTATCTCCTGTTCCAATGACCGCCCTCAATTATCTATTTCACATTTGTTTCTGATCACCATGGAGTAGAAAACCTGTCTATCCTTCAGCTCTTAAAGAATTTTTTTAAGGAAGCACAAATGTATCATACAATGAAGTACACCAGTTCCAACAGGTGTGAGCCTCCCAAGACATCCACACGGCTTGGAACATTCATCTGGTTGTCAGATAGCTCCACTTACCTTCCATCCTACACATGTCTAAGGCAGATTATTTTCTGTTTATGAGGAGGATCTGCAGAACTAATGCAGGGTTCATTGACTGCCTACTGCTTTTAAAGCAACAACAGAGGCCTAGTAAATTAAGATAAATGTTCTCTTAATTTATACCAGAATGTCAGTGTTTTACTACATTTTACATTTGATTCATATCTGGCTGATCTCATTGTACCTGCTTTTCAAGTTTTGGCAAGTAGGGGTAAGAACAGAACAACCTATTCTAACAGAACACAAGGGAGAGATGGCAAAGCAATAAACTGATCCAACTTCCCATACTGCAAGATTTAATAAACAGATCCCTGGAGGGAGAAGGCAGGGTATGACTGAGCTCTGACTCTCAGATGGTTAAAACACTAGTCGAGTCACTGTAAATGCTAGAAAACAAGTCCAAACAGTACTTCAATGAGGAGTAAAGCATGAATACAATTAAATATTGTAAAGTTTTTTATAAAATGAATATTATGAAGAGCAGGATATGTTTAGCTAATGAAAGTTTGAATGGTGCAGGTAGCTGCTGAAAGAGGATATTCTGGGACTCATTCGCTAGTTGTTACAAAACTCTTATATAATGGAAATATTAAAATACTCTTAAAGAACTGCAACTGTGTCAAATACCTAAAGGCACCTGGCTTTTCCTCTCATTCCCCATAACTAGTTGAGATGTTGTTGTACCAGTGCAACCTCATGCCGTTATACTCCACTTGCATAATATTTCCACGGAAGGCCAACCACTCGGTAGGAGTCAACATATATGGATAATGAAAACATCCAGTAATATTAATTAAATAAGATACAAAGTAAAATAAACTACTTTTACCTCCATGGTTCAAATCATATATAACCCTCCATGGTTCAACTCATAGGCTAACCACCAACTGATGGAGCTAGGAAAAAGATTCTCCAAGAAGCAAATTATTCCATAATTATCCATTGCAGAGTTTCTTGAATCTTCCTCTGAAGTGCCTGACAATGGTTGAGACAGTGTACTGGCCTAGAGGATTTCTGGACTGATCTGATCCAGAAATTCCTGTGTTTTCCTGGCTCCATTGAAGCAAGAGAGATACCAGGCACTAGTACTAACTCCTGTGTCAATTTTGCTTGTCCACTGCATGTATAAACACATATTCACAGCAGGGAGTTGCACTCTTACAATGCTTGACATTAGAAGGGTTCCTGAGAGCAGATCCCAGATGTAAGTTGCCATAGCTTCGTTACCTTCAATGGACTCCCACTGACTTCAGTCTACCCCATGAGAATTTACTCTGTATTCCACCCAGTGCTATGTACTCCCATAGAAATAAGACATTAAAAAGGTAATCTAATCCATAACAACAATATTATGTAGTATTTATCTATCAGGTTTTATAAACATCAACTAATGGATTGGTTAATATTCACAACAGCTCAGTGAAACCAGTAAGTATCATTATCCCCAGTTTATAAACTAGGGAAGATTACATGAGCTGGCTATATAATGAGGAGGCCTTAGACAGAACTTCGGAGTTCCTAGATCCCACTCCTGAGTTCCTAGATCCCACTCCTGAGCTCAGCTCCTGCAGGCATTAGAGCATGGACACACTGCACATAGGGTGCATGATCTTAGCACAAATAACAGCTACTAACCACGATCATTCCCTACTTTCCTCCCAACTTTCTTAATCGACAAGACTGGGCTGGGTCTCTCTCTCCACTGTGGAGCTGTGACTCGCTGCAAGAAGATAGCACTGGTACTACAATCCCTCCCCCATCACATCCAGCTGTTGCTCTGATCGATTTTACAGGTTAAAACACAAAACACCGGGGAGCCCCAGACTGGGGGTGTCTGATCTAGATGCACAGCAGAAGACGAGTTTACACTGAGACAAGGGTCAGTGGTGCAATTCCCCCCTTACCACCCACCCCCCAAGTAGTGTTTAATGGGGACGGCGCTGGAGAGGGGCTTTGTCCCCAAAGAGGGGTCAGCAACCCGCAGCTGGCAGGGCTCCAGCCCCGCCCCTCGGCTGGAGTCACCTTGGCAGTCACGGTGGGTCCCCTCTTCTTGAAGCCCCCAGCCCGCAGGG
This sequence comes from Trachemys scripta elegans, assembly GCF_013100865.1. Classification (NCBI taxonomy): domain Eukaryota; kingdom Metazoa; phylum Chordata; order Testudines; family Emydidae; genus Trachemys; species Trachemys scripta. Next base: position 73,480,491 of record NC_048303.1, read on the forward strand.
GCCGCGCCAAGACGCAGAAGCAGAACAGGGCCCAGAGAAGGGGCGGCCGGAGCCCTGGGCGGTGCGGAGCCTGCAGTGACCAGACGGCGGAGCGGCCCATCTCCTGCTGCTATTGCTGCTCCGGGACCGCGGAGGGTGGGACGCGTCTAGGGGCGCCTGCGCCCGGCTCCCGAGCCGGCTCCTCCCGCTGACACCGTGGCGGGGGGGCGGGGAAGCCCGGGCCCATGGCAGCGCGGGAGCGGCGGCGGCCTGGGCGGCAGGCACGCGGCCAGGCTGGCTGCAGCAAGAGTGCCCCGGGCGGGGGGAGGGCCCCCCTTTTCCCGTAGCCGGAGCCCCGGGGCATCCTGCCAGGCTCTGTCCCCGCGTGCGGGGCTGGGCTCGGCTCTCCCTTGGGCTTGCCCCGTAGCACCCACAACGCTGGGGCTCGAGCTGCTGCCTTCTGAGAGAAGGAGCCGGTGGTGCTCGCCCAGCCCTGTAGGTGTGGGAGCCCCTGGCTCCGCTGTGCAACTCAGACCCCGCCTGGAAGAGCCCGGGGGCCCTGCCACGCTGGTGGAGGCGGAGCCCGCGTGCCTGGGTATGGGAGACCGGATCCTGCACTAGCCCCTGCCCGCTTAGCCTGTGCATGGGCACCGCTGTCTGCCCCGGAGAGTGGAAGCTGCGGCTAGGCTGGGATACCTTAGTGCCAAACTGGGCTCTTAGCTGTAGATGCTCTTGTTGAAGGCTGAAAATCTTATATATAAACCCATTTGTCACGGTATTTGGGGAGGGTTAGGTGCCTTCAGACTCCGCTCTTGGGAGCAGGGAGTGGCTTCTACAATGTGTTTGTACAGCACCCAGCACGGAGTAACCCTGAGCTTGGTTGGGTCTTTAGGTGGTAGGGCTGTATAAAAACGAGTGGTGCTACAGCACAGAATATAGACACGTGATCCATAGCAGGGTTAGGTCTGACAGCTGAGTAGAAAGAATAGTACTGTGCTGTCCTCCTTAAATTGTAACGCGGAGCCCATACTGTTCCTATCAGGGAATCTGACGGGCTAATCCTGCCATGGACTTCAGTGAGAGATGTGCCTACATATATCTGCGGGCAGAACTTGCTCCAGAGGAATCCTCAGTTTGTGTAGCTTGGTTGAAGTGGTAGAATTTAAGGAGGTATGTCGTTGAAAACTGAGCCTTGTTGTTTGGGGTTATTTTGTTTCTGTTCAGTGTAGTTCTTTGGGAAGATACACGAACATGGAGGTGAGGGAAAATAAAAATTTAAATACAAAAACATTTCCAAAGATTCCTTAGTGTTATATTCCTGGGGGCATTCTCCACCAAAAATTTAAAAATTCTGCAAATTTTATTTGTCAAAATAGCACTACATAATCACACCAGTTTCAATTATTTTGGTAATTTATTTCAACATGCCTTCCAGCAAGTATGTCTGTAACAATAGACACACACAAAAATTCCCCCAGGAGTATAGAGTTAAAGAAACTCCTATGACTACCCAGTTCCTGTTTCTCTGCTCCCTTCCCCCCCCCACCAGTGGGGGTGGGGGGACAGACACCAACAAAATCTCCCCCACAGAGCCCAGCAGTGCCCCCCCAACCAATACACCTGAACCCCTTTCCCCTCTTAGAGCCCAGCTGGGAGGCCAGAAACCCACAATCCCTCCCCTCCAGAGCCCGGATGCACCCCCCCTTACCCAGACACCCACCTCCTCCCCTCCCCAAACCCAGGGATCCAGAGGTAGAAACAGCCTGATGCTCTGTTCCAGGCTTGTATGGAGTTTCCTGTGCGCTGCCCTCTCCTTCCCTCAGGGCATGCTGGGAACTGCAACTACCAGGAGCCCTCTAGCTCAGAGGTTCTCAAACTGTGGTCCACGGACCTCTGGTGGTCTGTGAGCTCCATTCAGGTAGTCTGTGGATAGTTCCCTCTAAGGTGCGTGCCTGGATGGCTGCACTAATTAGGTGCCTGGACCCTAGAGAAGACACACATGTAAGGTGAGGTGGTGGCCTTGGGGGAATAGGGAGTAGGTGGGAATGGGCAGTGGGATGTGAAGAGGGGGTGATGGGAATTTGGGACGTGCAGGACTGTGGCGGCCAGAGAAAGAGGCGACTTTCCCCAGATCCAGGGCAGCGGCTGCCGGGGAGAGACCCCCCTCCTTCCCAGCCCCAGTTCAGGGGCTGCTGTGGCAGGGGAGGGGGCGCACATCCATCGCATTAGAAAGGTAAGACTACTGATATTAAAATATGAGATGTGTGCTTTTATTTGTAGAACAAAAAACATTAATTAATTTTTTTAAATAACTTTACAATAGTTAGCTAATGGTACAAACAATATTTGGAAAGATCATTAAGTGGTCCGCCAAGACCCTCAGCAATTTTCAAGTGGTCTATGGGGAAAAAAAGTTTGAAGAACCACTGCTCTAACTCCCTCTCCCTCCCGCCAGCTGTGTCTTCTATGTGCAAACTGGGCTCTGCCAGGTCCAGCAGCCCCTAGTGGTGGCTAGCAGTACTGCACTCCATTTCTGTGGGAGAAAGGAAATTCTGCACTCACAATGTTAATTTCTGCAAAATTCTGCATTGTTCGGTGGTGCAGAGTTCCCCCAGGAGTAGTGTCAGCAAATCACTACAGGGAATGTGTGTAACCTCACACAGCTTCTGGGTATGGTGTTCTGTCCCATCTAGTGGCAGCGAAACCACTTAGAGTGAGAGAGAGAAAATGAGTCTGCTTTACAACCTTAACTAACAGCCAGTTGGCTTGTAGCTCATCGGGTAGAGGCTTATACTTTAAGCTCCAAAGGTCCGAGGTTCAATCCTGTCTGCAGACAACAAGGGTCTATTGGCATTATATGTACACAACTGTATTTGTAGCTGTATGCCTTTCCTTTTAAAGAGGAAAAGGACTGCACCAGAAGCAAGCCATTGTATTTATATAGCTCTCCAATTCCATAACCCACCATGACTTCCCATTAGCAGGGATAGAAGCTGGATCCTGCTCCAGCAAATCATTTTAACTATGCCTTTGGCTAGTTTTCTTATCTGATCGGAAACATTTTATATGGTATTCCTCCTGAATATTGATGCCCCTCCTATCTTAGACTTATACTATGTGTCCCAGGAAACTTTGTAGTCTCCAAAGTTTCTGTATCTGAGTAAAAGTGGAAGGCATTCACTAATTTTTTCCTAAATCTTTCAAATGTAATTTCAGATCTCCACTATTAACCCTTCTGCTGCACCTGCTGCTTGATTCTTGATTGTACTAAGACTGTGGTCAGATGGCTAAAGTAAAAAATGTAGTTATCTGGCATGACAGAAAATGTTTGTCAGTGACTACAAGACAGAACTGAATTGTAAAAAAATGATCACATTTATCTGGCCATTTGATCCATTAAACTCCATTTCCTCAGGAAAGGGGAAAACAGTAGTGGCTCAGAATCTGGGGAGCCAGTTTCTCCTAGTAATGCTGCTGGAGGAGCTGCTGTAATCGAGAGCAGGTATCTGAGAGGAATTCATGTGAATTGAAGATTCTGCTGCCTCTGGACCCCTGCAGTGATGAAAGGTGAGAGTGGTTGCAAGGCTCTTGCAGTTTGAAGATAATAGTTGAGTTTGGGGAGTGGGCAGGTGAATGTGAATGACTTACAATTTTTAGGAAAAATCACCATGACAAACTTACTAGCCTAAGCCCTGAGTTTCCAATCTGAACAAGGTGAGTGGACCCTTGCTCTTGTGAAGAGTCCAGGGCTCTTACAGGAGCTTCACCCATGCAGATCAGCTGAGGATTAGAATTCCTAGTGAGCTTCAGTGCATGGGGCAAGACATTTATTTGGTTTGGATTCAGCTTGTTAGTTTTGCTTGTTTCATTGACAAAATGATAACTTGTTAATGTTCGTGTAGGTGGTAATAGTATTCCGTTAATGACACCATTAGGGATAATTCTGCTGCACATGCACAAAAATATTATTAATGTTTAAAAATCAAAGTAAGCTGGAAACTTTACAGTTTCATACATTGGGGGCCCTTTCTGCCAGTGTTCTTTAACCGCGAACAATAATTGAATATGTGCATCTTTTTTATATTGGTGTAAGAAACCCATTGATCCTTAAGAGTTAAGGTTCAGCTGACTGCCCTATGTTCATTATATTATAGAATACTGGGCAATGTGACTTTCTACTGAGTTAGGATTTATGTGGTAATATAACAAAATGTAATACAAAAACTGTACTAGTTTATTACATTGCATAGATATAAAGAACAGTGAGCCATGCCATGTTAGCTTTGTTAGAAGATAGTTAATGTTGAAAAGCGTGTAAACAGATAGCACCAGCTGAATCAATTTCACTACTGAAATATCCCCAATTACACACAAAAGAATTAAAGGTTAAAAATATGGAAAGGATCACTTAAGTCATCCATCTCCTCCATCTTCTTCAACTTACGTTGCTCATTAGTGATATTTATTAATAAAATGTGTTGTTGGCTGTTGGACTTTGAGAAGAATTAAGTTAGTGATGGAACAAGGCTGGATATGTTTTGTCCTTGTTACAATTTTATAGTGGTGGTTGAAAGTATTATTGTCTACTTTTGATGTTAATGTTTTTATGCTTAGATGTGGTTGAGATGAAAGCTGTATAGAGTAAAAGTATTGGGGGGAATTATTGTTCTTTGACTGTAAAAAAAAAATCAAGATACATATGTGTGCAAGTGATGAGGAGAATGCTGACAGTACAACAGAAAGAAACTTGGTGGTACAGATTCTATTTGTAGTGTGTGAGTCTGGAAGAACAGAAATATGACTGAATGAAACATTTTTTTCTCAACTTTATTTAATATGCGTGATAAGTAACTTGTTTCCTATAACTGTTGTGGGCAAAGAAAGGGCAGTGCAATGGATTGGCATGACACTGAAGGAGAAAGGATGGTCTGACCAGCGTGGGCAACATTTCCATACTTTCAGTGTTTAAGTTTCTGTGTCATGTTAGATTTGAGTGGTGAGCTATGTTGTGTTCGTATTATGTATCTGGAATTACTCTAAACTCTTTCATTATACCTTTTAGTATAAGTTTTTTTGCGGGGAGAGAGGTTGCCCAGGTTTTTTAATATTCAAGTGTCTATCATCCATGTTACAGAATACTGTTGTAGAAAAAAGAGAAATTTGTCTGGACTCTAGATAACATTAGCATAAGATCTAATATTTTAGAGAGCTAAAAGAATGAGATGATACAGACTGTTTTAAATTCTCATGGAAATGTTATCACCATCGATGATTCAGCTGAATAACTTTTGAAAGAAGATTAATTTAAACAATGTTTAAAGAGGGGGACTCCTAAAGAAGGCAAAAACCTACGATGCTACATAAAGTTTATTTTCCCCATTTGAAAAGGAGTATTTTTTTAATTGGAAAATTCCTTTCTGGTCCTAACGAGGCATCTATGTAGAATTCCTGGCAATGTATATGTCATGACTATCAAAGTGGCAGTAGATACAAGTCAGGCAAAAAAAAATGTGATTGGTAGTAATTGTCTGTGGAAAGAAATCAATAATAATATTTAAATTTGTAATGACTAATTTCTGGCATGATTATTCCAAACTAACTCTTAGAGTTCTGTTCCTCCAGGGCTTCCTTCCTGGAAGCCATTCTGTGCAGACAGACCCCTGAGTCTGCAGTCACTGGGGCTTCACACAGCCACAGGAGTCCACCTGCACAAAGGAATTTGCAGGATCAAGGTGAAGGTGTGGTGCATTTTAGTTTAAGACCTCAATCCTGTAAACACTCAAGAGAGTAACTTTACACATGATTTAAACAGGACTGCTCACACGTGTCAAGCAACTTGTATGTAAGAGCTCAATCCTGCAAACACACACATGATTTGCTACTGTGGGTAATCCCATTGCAGGATTGGCACCTATATGTTTGCAGGATTGGGCCCTAAATCTTTTTTTCATGAGCACTTTTAATGCCGACCCTGAAATATAAGATTAATGTGTGATCTTCAGTATATTGACTGTATTTTTTTAAAGTTTATATTAGGGCTGTCGATTAATCACAGCTAACTCATGCGATTAACGCAAGAAATTAATTGTGATTAAAAAAAACTAATCACGATTAATCGCAATTTTAATCGCATTGTTAAACAATAGAATACCAATGGAAATTTATTAAATATTTTTTCTACATTTTCAAATATATTTCCGTTACAACACAGAATACAAAGTGTACACAGCTCACTTTATATTTTTTTTTTACAAATATTTGCACTGTAAAAGTGATAAACGAAAGAAACAGTATTTTTCAATTCACCTCATACAAGTACTGTAGTGCAATCTCTTTACCGTGAAAGTGCGACACCGGCTACAACAGTGCCATGAGAACATCTGTTCTCACTTTCAGGTGACATTGTAAACAAGAAGCGGGCAGAATTATCTCCTGCAAATGTAAACAAACTTGTTTGCCTGAGCGATTGGCTGAACAAGAAATAGGACTGAGTGGACTTGTAGTCTCTAAACATTTACATTGTTTTATTTTTGAATGCAGGTTTTTTTTTTTTACATAATTCTACATTTGTAACTTCAATTTTCACGGTAAAGAGATTGCACTACAGTACTTAGGTGAATTGAAAAATGCTGTTTCTTTTGTTTTTTACGGTGCAAATATTTATAATCAAAAAATAAAGTGAGCACTGTGCACTTTGTATTCTGTGCTACAATTGAAATCAGTATATTTGAAAATGTAGAAAACACACAAAAATATTTAAATGAATGGTATTCTGTTATTAACAATGTGATTAATCGCATGATTAATCGCAATATTTTTAATCGCGTGATTAATCACGATTATTTTTTTAATCACTTGACAGCCCTAGTTTATGTATCACCTTTGTCCTAAATGTGGGCAGAAGTATTGTTTTGCATATTAACATGTTTTTTCATTCCTAGCATTTTTTAATTGATCAAGGCATATGAAACTATCCAGACAGAAATCCTGTGGGCTATTAAAAGAATACATTTCAACTCTAGTTGCGGGGGCACTATGTACTTTGGTTCTTTTGACGATATTTTGTTTGGGTGCTTGTGGTCCTCTAGTGCAATCAGTGAAACATTTAATAATATAGTTTTCCACTGCTTGACATCCTTCAGTTTAACCAATTGGGACTGGAAAGAGGTGTTTCATAGTATTTGACTGTTTTTTTTTTTTACAATTTAAAATTTGTAAACAGAGCTAAGCATATAGCAACTGACAGATTTTGATTTCTAGTAGTACTAGTATTGGCAGTAATTTCATGGCTTCCTTTCAGTACTGTGGCATACTAGTGCGTTATGATTTTACTGTTGAGATTTAGAAATATTTCATACACAAACTGTACTAATATCACATTACACAGGTAAAAAGAATGCTGGGCACAACATATATAATAATAATACTGTGCACTTCTATAGGTCCTTTTGTCATCATTAACTGCTTGACAGCTGCCAGGAATAAAGCTTGGAAGAAAATACTATGTCCATTAGTGTTTCCATGATCAAGCCTTTATTATGGAATTTCCTAACTTTGATGTGGGTTTAATTCTGAACCTTGAAGTCAGTGGAGTTGTATCAGCTTACTCCAGTCATGAATTTCACCTTATATAATTTCAAGCTGCCATATTACAGCTTATTTGTATTTGATTTTAGTATATTGCTCGCTAAAGCTACACATGTGCTTAAAGTTAAGTGTGTGCATGTGTGTTTGCAGGATTGGGTCCTAAGGGCTGGTTTACACTGGGGGGGGGTGGGGGGAGATCGATCTAAGATACGCAACTTCAGCTATGTGAATAGCGTAGCTGAAGTCGAAGTATCTTAGATCAATTTACCTCGGGTCCTCACGGCGCAGGATCAACGGCCACAGCTCCCCCATCGACTCCGCTACTGCCTCTCGCTCTGGTGGAGTTCCGGAGTTGACGGGGAACGCGTTCGGGGATCGATTACTACCCGAAGTGAAGACATACCCTAAGAAGTTACACCACTTCTTTTTATGTACATTCTGTGTCATAAGAATAACAGCTGTAAAAAGTCAGGGCCATAGTATACTTTTTATATACTTGTAAGAACCAATAGAAAAAAAATCTAACCAAGGCACTATATATGGTCTTCATTGATAATGGTGAAAGAAGTGGTTTTTTTTTCTTTTTCCTTTATGTAACTTCAGAAGGGTGGGGAATATATCATACTTACTGTCTGTTCTACTAAATCACTCATATATTGGCTTAGACTTCTCCTGTCATCTGGTGCACTTACTGCAAAATAAATGTGTCCTTTGCTCCAGATGAGTGCCTTCCTTTTCATGGATAGTTATTAAGCTTTTTAAGTTCTGTATCCATATACAATTTTTAGCTGTCACCCTTCTCCCTATAATAGTCAAAAAAATTATTTAGGTGATCCAAGCAGTATGTTTCAAAAATATTGCAGCTGGAGCAAGCAACCTTTATGGCTTTGAGCTCAATTATTTACAAAACATCTGATCCATCTGTAATTGCACCCATCGCTGGAGTTAGTGAGCATAGTTAATTAGATGTCTTCAAATCACAGGGCCTGATGAAATGCATCCTAGAATACTCAAGGAGCTGACTGAGGAGATATCTGAGCCATTAGTCATGGAAGACGGGAGACATTCCAGAAGACTGGAAAAAGGTAAATATAGTGCCCATCTATAAAAAGGTAAATAAGGACAACCCGGGGAATTACAGACCAGTCAGCTTAACTTCTGTACCCGGAAAGATAATGGAGCAAATAATTAAGAATCAATTTGCAAACACCTAGAAGATAATGAGGTGATAAGTAACAGTCAGCATGGATTTCTCAAGAACAAATCATGTCAAACCAACCTGATAGCTTTCTTTGACAGGGTAAGAAGCCTTGTGGATAGCGGGGAAGCAGTAGATGTGGTATATCTTGACTTTAGTAAGGCTTTTGAAACTGTTTTGCATGACCTTCTCATAAACAAACTAGGAAAATACAACCTAGATGGAGCTACTATAAGGTGGGTGCATAACTGATTGGAAAATCGTTCTCAGAGAGTAGTTATCAGTGTTTCACAGTCACGCTGGAAGGGCATAACAAGTGGGGTCCCTCAGGGATTGGTTCTGGGTCCGGTTCTGTTCAATAGCTTCATCAATGATTTAGATAATGGCATAGAGTGTACACTTATAAAGTTTGCGGACGATATCAAGCTAGTAGGGGTTGCAAGTGCTTTGGAAGCTAGGATTAAAATTCAAAATGATCTGGACAAACTGAAGAAATGGTCTGAAGTAAATAGGATGAAATTCAATAAGGACAAATGCAAAGTACTCCACTTAGGAAGGAAAAACAATCAGTTGCACACATACAAAATTGGAAATGAGTGCCTAGGAAGGAGTACTGCGGAAAGAGATCTGGGGGTCGAAGTGGATCACAAGCTAAATATGAGTCAACAGTGTAACACTGTTGCAAAAAAAGCAAACATAATTCTGGGATGTATTAACAGGAATATTGTAAGCAAGACACAAGAAGTAATTTTTCAGCTCTACTCTGCGCTGATTAGGCCTCAACTGGAGTAAATGTGTCCAGTTTTGGGCACCACATTTCAGGAAAGATGTGGACAAATTAGAGAAAGTCCAGAGAAAAGCAACAAAAATGATTAAAAGTCTAGAAAACATGACCTATGAGGGAAGATTGAAAAAACTGGGTTTGTTTAGTCTGGAGAAGAGAAGACTGAGAGGGGACATGATAACAGTTTTCAAGTACATAAAAGGTTGTTACAAGGAGGAGGGAGAAAATTTGTTCTTAACCTCTGAGGACAGGACAAGAAGCAATGGGCTTAAACTGCAGCAAAGGCGGTTTAGGGTTGGATATTAGGAAAAACTTTCTGTCAGAGCACTGGAATAAATTGCCTAGTGTGGTTGTGGCATCTCCATCATTGGGGATTTTTAAGAGCAGGTTGGACAAACACCTGTCAGGAATGGTCTAGATAATACTTAGTCCTGCTTTGAGTGCAGGGGACTGGATTAGATGACCTCTCGAGGTCCCTTCCATTTCTATGATTCTATGATCTAGCATATAGTAATTCATTTGAATTCTGTGCTTTAGTATATTTCTCATAACTCCACAGTTAGGAAAATTTCCTTACAAAAATGTTAGCTGTGGATCTCAGGAAATGTAGACAGTCAGATTTCTTGGCTTTCAAAACAAATGAATTAAAACTTCATTCTGGCATTTGCAAGCAGTGTTTGCTCTGACTTATCATCACTTACAATAAAGATTCTAGAATCAGAATTATGGCCTCGACCCTCTGGACACTTACACATATGCTTAACTTTAAGCATGAGAATAGTCCCATTGACATTGGTTTAGCTCACATGTTTAAAGTTAAGAACATGCTTTAAGTGTTTGGAGGAGCTGGGTCTTTGTTAGCAACTAGTAGTAATAGTTATAGAAATGTATATTATGGTAGCACCCAAGGGCCCAAATCAGGATAGAGCCCCATTATACTGAGCACTCTACAGACACAGGAAAGACAATCCCTCCTCTGAAAGGCTTACAATCTAAAGAAGTGGTGGACAACCTGCGGCCCGCAGGCTGCACATGGCCTGTCAGGGTAATCTGCTGGTGGGCCGCCAGACCGTTTGTTTATATTTGCACAGCCACCCGCAGCTCCTAGTGGCCACGTTTCACCATTCCCAGCCAGTGGGAGCTGCGGGAAGCAGCACGGGCCTGGCAAGAGACAGCATGGCAGAAGGCATAGAGGTGTTTAAAGTAGAAACTGACTTCCAGAAAGCAAAGGCTGGTAATTCTGGTATAGTGAAGGTAAAGGTGACAATGAACATCATGATAGGTTAGTAAATCAATGAGGTGGGATGGGGCTAAATTATAAAAGGCCTTGGATGCAGAGGTGAACGGGGAGCCAATGGAAGGATGCTGAGGGAACTGATGTGTTCAGAGCAGTGAGCAATGAGACATGAAGATGACCTTAGCAGCAATATTCTGAATAGACAGAGGGGAGCCAGGTTGTAGTAGTCAAGGTTGGAAAAGAGGAGGTTGTAGTAGCAAAGACATGAAATAACTACACTTGAGCAAGAGTTTTGGCTGTGTGGACGGAGAGGGGGAAGGCTAGATTTTAGACACTTTTAGATGTAAGAAAAAGTAGTAAGATTTAGAAATGGTTTAAATATGTGGAACCAGTGAGAGAGCCATATCAAAGACGATGCTAAGGGTATGGGCCTCAGTGACTGAGAAGAGGATGGTGGTGTCCATAGTACCTAGTTTATTTGAAACACGGATAGATGGTAGTTTGCTATTCAGCTGCAATGTTGACTTTGCAATCCTGACAGAAATACAACTTTAGCTTTGTCAGTAAAGTAAAGAAGTATCACTTAGAAGACACACAGGGAGGCTGTTGCAATGTTTTTAAAGTCAGTTTTGTTTAAGCCTTTTGGAGAGGTTTCTAAAATGCATGGTTTATAAAATTTTCTCTCACTCTGAGTCTTGTGCAGTTGGACTCATAGTAGGGCACTTCCCACTTACAAGTAATGTTTTCAGATGTGCTCAAGTAACAGGCACCTAAATCCCATTTTCAAAAGTGACTTAGAGGCCTAAGCATCATTGAAAGTTAATGGCACATAGGCATCTAAGTCACTTTTGAAAATGGGACTTTAAACCATTTCAGTACTGTTGAAAATTTTACCCCAGTCTGTACAGGAGATAACGTAGGAAAGAGTATCCGTAAAAAAATCCCTTCCAACTATCTAAAACATTTCTAAAATAGCATTTCTGACAGACATGTAGTATATACATAATGCATGATTATGGGGTGTGGTAGAAAGCAATTGTCTGGAATGACTTGTTTAACTTGCTCATGTCATTGCCACTTTTCAGTAATTCATTCATCACAAACTTATGCTGGTAAAACCTTTATACCACATCATCATGTATGCTCTCTGTATTTACTGTACGGCAAGTCTGCCAAACTTTAAGCAGCCTTAATTGCTAACATTTGCTCTTAACACACTGCCACTAAAATTGTTTTATGTTACCGTTCGTTACTTCTGTGATCCATTAATGTGAGGCATTAAAACACAATACGAAATTGAGGAGATTTATTAAATGATTTGAACAAAGACAGTTAAAATAATGAGTTCAAGTCAGCGATGTTTTATGTAGTTATTTTTATTATATGTTTTCATAGATATCTACTTCTCAATGTATTTTATACATTGAAATGTTTTGATTTAATTGTAACACCATTTACAAAACTAGAAAAAGTCCAACACTTAAGATTATTTTACTGGGTGCCTTGTTTTCTTCAAGTCTGAAAGCATTCCTTAATTATATTGTGGAAGGTATAACCAGAGCATTATAAAAGGCTAGAGAATCTCACTTTTGTTATCAAATCCATTCAATTATTGACAGTCCTGCCCTGTCCTAATGTCTTATAATGGTTATTGTTTTTCTGTTCAAAAATGGTGATACTTGGAGACTCAAACACAGATCTGAAATGACTACATGGAAGCTGATTTATTCTAAAATCCATTTTTACATATGTCTTAAAATATGCCCCTGGTTTCTAGCAGCAGCAGCAGACTAGAAGCAGAGCAGATGTTTCTAGATTGTATCTAGGGACATGTCAATGGTATCCTTAGAAACAGAAAGATTTTGGCTTGGCAAAACAACTGGTGGCATTTTTCTCCTCATTAAAACATCAGATTGATAAAGTCCATATACTGCTGTGTTCCAAAATGTTCACGTTTTTGTAAACATTAACATTCTTATCATTTCATTGGCCCATTGCAGACCTCTAACAAACTAGCTTTTTACAGATCTCTTCCTTTCAGATCTTTCCTTCCATCAACTTGACAAGTGAGAAAAAAGTCATTCCTAAAATTGCCAGTAATGGATGCTGCTCAAGACGGAGAGATTACAGTAAACATTTAAAACCAATTCCAAGAAAGTTTTCATTCCTTCTTGGGGCTATGCCCTGTCTTGTTCCCAGTTGAGGGAATATCCAATGCCTTCTAAGATTTAGCAGTGTTCTATGTCAAAATTCTCCAACTTCAGACAGCATAGCCAGCAAAATGACAGCTTTATATGTAACTCTTGGTAGGGGAGTTTAGTAGTTTTGTAAATCCAGACTATATTCATAACTGTTGTGTTAATACGTTTCCATAAAATTATACTGAAATGCCAGATGAAGTGCAAACTACTGTTTTTACACTCAGGACACCAATCTGTAAATTAAAACTAGTAAATCTTGAATGTGAAGACAAAATTGGTAATCATTTCATAAACATGCTGGCTATGTGTATATGTCTAATGCAGAAAGTGTTCCCATGGAAGATAAACAATGTCATCTTCATCTAAAATGTTGGTTTTTAATTATATGGGTCATAAATTATGTCATTAGGCAACTGGTTGTGAAACTATTTAGGAAAACAAAATGGGTGTTTGAAATGTAAATTGAAACTAGACCTTTAAGACCAACGTAAATTCAGTTTTTTCAAAATGGTATTTGTCAATCTTGGGAGCAGGCTATTCAAGAGCATGTATGAAGCCTTCCAACTCTGATATCCTTATTGGCTGATCTTCTCTCTCCATCTTCTATCTGTAATGTTCCCTCATTAATTGCATTGTCTGTCTGAATAGGTCTGTTAGATTTGATAGTGTCTGAGGTAGTCTGTGAGTACCTATCCACTTGGCAAGGGATATTGATTGGGGTGGGACTATGAGCCTTTGCATAGGATCTTCTCTGCCATTGTATGTGAGGGGGAAAAGATAGATTTCATGGGGCACAGCTCAAAAGTGATGCAGATCTACTGCTGGACTTGAGTCTCTCCCATCAGTTAAAGAGGGCTTCTGTGGCCTATGCCTGTCCGTTCAGACACAGGGGGATTTTATACGTAAGAGAATAACTGTCTTGCCCAGAGGAGATGTTATTATATGGGGCTAAATGAGTGAGACTATAAATTCTTCAATCTTCATCTTAGGGTTGCCAACTTTCTACTCGCATAAAACCAAACACTCTTGCCCTGCCCCCTGTCCCACCTCTTCTCTGAGGCCATGTCACGCTCACTCCATCCCCCCTCCCTCTGTCACTCGCTCTCCTCACCCTCATTTACTCACTCATTTTCACCCGGCTGTGGCAGGGGTTGGGGTGCAAGAGGGCTGAGAGCTCCGACTGGGGATGTGGGCTCTGGTGTGGGGCTGGGGTGAGGGATTTGAGGTCCAGAAGGGGGCTCTGGGCTGGGGATGAGGGTTTGGAGTGTGGGAGGAGGCTCTGGGCTGGGGCAGGGGGTTGGGGATCGGGGGAGTGAGGACTCCGGCTGGGGGTGCAGGCTCTGGGGTGGGGCTGGAGATGAGGAGTTTGGGATGCAGGCGGGTGCTCTGGGATGGGACTGAGGGGTTTGGAGGGTGGGAGGGGGATCAGGGCTGCCTCTACACCTAGGAGTCGGACTGGGGACATGCCGCTTCTTCTGGGAGCTGCACAGAGCCACGGCAGGTAGGGAGCCTGCTTTAGCCCCACTGCGCTGCTGACAGGACTTTTAATGGCCTGGTCAGCAGTGCTGGCTGGAGCCGGCAGGGTCTTTTTTCAACTGGACATTCCAGTAAAAAACCGGACAGCTACTTCATCTCCAGAGGGAAAGACGTTAAACACTGCTTAATTCAGCAGAAGGGTTTTCCCCTCCTCTCTATGAATGGGAAACTTGGGACAGGAAGCAGATTATTTGTCAATGTTAACCTGAAACTCAGACACAGTAGTAGTTAACAGGGAACATGGAGTTAGGACTTCTGTTTTTTTCCAAATTTTTCCACTATTCTCTTTGTGATTTGGGCAAGTAGTTTCCCCTTTCTGTGCTTCAGTTTCTCCATCTGGAAACTTAATTATTATAACACCTGCTTGATACTCAGAGACTGGTGATAGCTAACTCCTTCTCTCCAAAGGCCCTCATCTGCAGGGTCCTACAGGGATACACACTATCCCATCATCTCTTCAATATCTACATGAGACCGTTTTGGAGAGAGAGAGACACCCTGGGTGCAGCTGCCTACAGTATGTTGAGGACCCTTAGCTATATACTTTATTCTCAACTGAAGCAACCACCCTGCTACTAAGGCCTGGTCTACACTACGAGTTTAGGTCAAATTTAGCAGCATTAAATCCAATTAACCCTGCACCCATCCACACAACGAAGCCATTTACTTCGACATAAAGGGCTCTTAAAATCAATTTCTCTACTCCTTCCCGACGAGGGGAGTAGCGCTGAAATCGACATTGCCAGTTCGAATTAGGGTTAGTGTGGATGCAATTCAACGGTATTGGCCTCCGGGAGCTATCCCACAGTGCACCATTGTGACCGCTCTGGACAGCAATCTGAACTCGGATGCACTGGCCAGTTAGACAGGAAAAGCCCCGCAAACTTTTGAATTTCATTTCCTGTTTGCCCAGCATGGAGAGCTCCTCAGCACAGGTAACCATGCAGTCCGAGAATCGAAAAAGAGCACCAGCATGGACCATACGGGAGGTACTGGATCTGATTGCTGTATGGGGAGACGATTCCATGCTAGCAGAATTATGTTCCAAAAGACGAAATGCCAAAACATTTGAAAAAATCTCCAAGGGCATGATGGAGAGAGGCCACAATAAGGATTCACTACAGTGCCGCGTGAAAGTTAAGGAGCTCAGACAAGCATACCAGAAAACCAAAGAAGCAAACGGACGATCCGAGGCAGAGCCTCAGACATGCCACTTCTATGCTGAGCTGCATGCCATTCTGGGGGGGGCGCCACCACTACCCCACCCCTGACCATGGATTCCGATGAGGGGTTACTCTCAACCATGCCTGAGGATTTTGCCAACGGGGAAGATGAGGAGGAGGACGAGCTTGCGGAGAGCACACAGCACACTGTTGTCCCCAACAGCCAGGATCTTTTCTCAGTCTGACTGAAGTAGTCTCCCAACCCTCCCAAGGCAGTATACCAGACCATTAAGCCATAGAAGGGACCTCTGGTGAGTGTACCTTTGTAAATATAAAACATGTTTTAAAAGCAAGCATTTTTTAATTATTAATTTGCCCTGAGGACTTGGGATGCATTCGCGGCCAGTACAGCTACCGGAAAAGTCTGTTAACGTGTCTGGGGATGGAGCAGAAATCCTCCAGGGACATCTCCATGAAGCTCTCCTGGAGGTACTCCAAAAGCCTTTGCAGAAGGTTTCTGGGCAGGGCAGCCTTATTCCATCGTCCATGGTAGGACACTTTACCACGCCATGCTAGTAGCAGGTAATCTGGTATCATTGCATGACAAAGCCTGGCAGCGTATGGTCCCGGTGTTTGCTGGCATTCAAGCAACATCCGTTCTTTATCTCGTTGTGTTATCCTCAGGAGAGTGATATCGTTCATGGTAACCTAGTTGAAATACGGGAATTTAATGAAGGGGACAGAGGTGGCCGTTCCTACTGGGCTGTTTGCCTGTGGCTGAAAAGAAATCCTTCCCTGCAGTTGGCCAAGCAGTAGGGGGGGGCCCATTGGCGCTGAGCTGTTCGCGTTTGGCTAGCAGGGATCTTCCCTGATACCAGCCACATGGTGGGGGGAGGGGTAAAGCGATCATCCCAGAGAATTGGATGTGGGGGGGGGGGATTAGTTTGGTTTCTGCTGCTGCATGTTAACACGAAAACTGCAGCACTCAATGGGCTTTGCTTGGTATGGGAAAGGAGGGTGCTGCTTTTATGGAGGTTGCAGAAGCTGAAAGACAATCGCTTACCATGGCCGCATGCAAGCCGAATTCTGTTGCCCGGCCCTGCGTCTGTGATGTCTAACACCAAAGCCGCAGGCACTCAATATTAAGATGCAAAATGCAACCTTATACCGAAATCTCTCCCTTTTTTCCCTCCCGCAGCTGCAAAATTTTCAAGTCTCCCTCCTCCATCCCGAAGGCTATCTCAGATAAGGCGGTAAAAAAAATGCATGCAAGATGAAATGTTCTCTGAGATCATGCAGTCAACCCGCAATAAAAGAACTCATCTGAATGAGTGGCCAGTGAACGTGAGAACAGAAGGGACGAACGTGAGGACAGGAGGGACGCTCGAGATGAGAGGTGGCGGCAGCAAGATCAGAGGAGGCAGAATACAACGCTGGGGCTACTGCGGGATCATATGGACATGCTCCGGCATCTGGTGGAGCTTCAGGAACGGCAGCAGGATCACAGAGTGCCGCTGCAGCCCCTGTTTAATCGCCCTCCCTCCTCCCCAAGTTCCATAGCCTCCTCACCCAGAAGCCCAAGAACACGGGGTTGGGCAGAGGCTCCGTGCACCCTGCCACTCCACCTCAGTGGACAGCCCAAGCAAAAGGCTGTCATTCAACGAGTTTTGAAGTGGCCTTTTCCTTCCCTCCTCCTCTCCTTCCACACCCCACCCGGGCTACCTTGTCAGTTCTCTCCCTATTTTTATAATCAATGAATAAAGAATACATGGTTTTTAAATGATAGTGACTTTATTTCCTTTGAAAGCAAGCTGTGATCGAAGGGGAGAGGGTGGGTGGCTTACAGGGAATGAGTCAATCAAGGGGGCGGGTTTTCATCAAGGAGAAACAGAACTCTCACACCATAGCCTGGCCAGTCATGAAACTGGTTTTCAAAGCTTCTCTGATGTGCAGCGCTTCCTGGTGTGCTCTTCTAATCGACCTGGTGTCTGGCTGCACGTAATCAATGGCCAGGTGATTTGCCTCAACCTCCCACCCCCCCATAAATGTCTCCCCCTTACTCTCACAGAGATTGTGGAACACACAGCAAGCAGCAATAACAATGGGAATATTGGTTTGGCTGAGGTCTGAGCGAGTCAGTAAAGTGCACCAGCAACCCTTTAAACGTCCATTCTACCACCATTCTGCACTTGCTCAGCCTGTAGTTGAACAGCTCCTAACTACTGTCCAGGCTGCCTGTGTATGGCTTCATGAGCCATAGCATTAAGGGGTAGGCTGGGTCCCCAAGGATAACTATAGGCATGTCAACATCCCCAACAGTTATTTTCTGGTCTGAGAAGTAAATCCCTTGCTGCAGCCATTTAAACAGACTAGTGTTCCTGAAGATGCGAGCGTCATGAACCTTTCCCGGCCATCCCATGTTGATATTGGTGAAACATCCCTTGTGATCCACCAGTGCTTGCAGCACCATTGAAAAGTACCCCTTGCGGTTTATGTACTGGCTGCCCTGGTGCTCCGGTGCCAAGATAGGGATATGGGTTCCATCTATCGCCCCACCACAGTTAGTGAACCCCATTGCAGCAAAGCCATCTACTATGACTTGCACATTTCCCAGAGTCACTACCTTTGGTAGCAGCAGCTCAGTGATTGCTTTGGCTACTTGCATCACAGCAGCTCCCACAGTAGATTTGCCCACTCCAAATTGATTCCCGACTGACCGGTAGCTGTCTGGCATTGTAAGCTTCCACAGGGCTATCGCCACTCGTTTCTCAACTGTGAGGGCTGCTCTCATCTTGGTATTCTGGCACTTCAGGGCAGGGGAAAGCAAGTCACAAAGTTCCATGAAAGTGCCCTTACTCATGCGAAAGTTTCGCAGCCACTGGGAATCGTCCCATACCCGCAACACTATGCGGTCCCACCAGTCTGTGCTTGTTTCCCGGGTCGAGAATCAGCATTCTACGGCATGAACCTGCCCCATTACCACCAGGATCTCCAAAGCGCCGGGGCCCGTGGTTTGAGAAAATTCTGTGTCCATGTCCTCATCACTCTCCTTGCTGCCTCCTCCTCACCTGGTTTTTCAGGTTCTGGTTCAGCATAAACTGCACAATAATGCGCGAGGTGTTTACAATGTTCGTGACTGCTGCGTATAGCTGAGTGGGCTGCATGCTTGCCGTGGTATGGTGTCTGCACAGGTAACCCAGGAAAAAAGGCGCGAAACGGTTGTCTGCCATTGCTTTCATGGAGGGAGGGAGGGAGAGGGGGGCCTGACAACGTGTACCCAGAACCACCCGCAACAATGTTTTTTGCCCCCGGTACAGAGTATGACTGCCTGCCTTCTCCATGGCTCAGGCTGCCATGAACATATCGAGCCTATGCTAAAGTCTCTCTTCTGGCTCCAAGTCAGCTTCTGATCCCAGATTCTGGTCCTGATCTTCAAAGCCCCAGCTACATCAAAGACCAAATTTTGATCTATGAACCACCAAGACAGCTGCTCTTCTCTGGGACAATGCAGATCACAAAGCTCAGGACAAAGTGTCCTAGACTTGGGGGAAAATATTCTCTATCCAGGGGATCTGGCTCTGGAATAAACTACAGAGTAGATGAGGCAAATCCAGAGTCTGACTGTCATTAGGAAACACTGCAAAACAGTCCTCTTCAAAAAGACCTTTCCTTGTTGGAGAAAGATGTTTCCACTCATTCTAAATTACAGATGCACAGAAATTCAACAAAAAATCATCAACTCAAATAATGGAGATACAGCCTTATCTGGAGGAAGTGTGGGATAGAATTATCTTGGAGAATGTAGTCAGTAGCTGACATTGGATAGGTTTCATGTTGGGATATTTAAAGCTACCTGTCTATATTATCAAGCCACCATCATGTTGAAAAGCAAAAAGATGGAAAGTAAAACAACAATGAAAATAAAGGACCCAACCACTCAGATGAGTAATCACATTTGACTTCAATGGGACTACATGAGTAAAGGCTGTAAGATTTAGTGCGCACTAAATTATAGCAATATGAACTAGTGATAGACAAAGATGAAATTAGCTGCTTGACTTTATAGTTGTAATCTGTTGGTCAGTTACAGATTGTTTATATGTTATCGTCTGAAAAACAATTGCAGCATATTTGAAACAGCAGATTTTAAAATAGTACCATGGGTTATTATCAGAATGCTTTAATTGTTCCTTAAGGAAACTTTTTTGGGGGGTCTTACAAGTATTTGAGTGTCTTTTCATGGAACATTGCTGCAGTAGACGTACACACAAAGAACAGATTTGAAATAACTTATTTTTCTTATGCCTTTATTTCCCTAGCTACCATTTGTGATGGTTTATCTCTTCCCCCCAGGTACAGCCATCTCCATTGCTTATTATATCCTTGGATTGTCTTTATTAAGAATCTTTTAAAATATGGACCTTCATTATCTCCTAATGCTGACTGTCCAAATGCATAGAAGAAGAAACAAATGTCTCAAAAATGCTGTTTACACTTGGAGAACTGAAGCACTTCTAAACCTCTTGCTTCTAGTGTACATAATTATATGGCATGAGCTGATTGCTGCTTTACTGGGAATGTTACCCCCACAAACTTGATAGGATAGTAGACAATAATCTGTCACCTGACAACTGTTAGGCCAGGGGCAAAGAGCAGCAGCTAGGGTCCATGAAAAAAGAAGACATCTAAAGCAACTGGTCTAGACACTCTGTGGCTGAGGAGAAGGAAGAAGGCTTTGTGACTCTCAGAGCCATCTCTGACAGACACAGAGCCATTTATAAAGCATATGTCAGAAGCTGTTGTAGCAGTTCTATTTCTCAAATAAACTCTTGGCAGTAGAACAGAGACTTTGGGATATTGAGGATTTGGCATCTAAAATGAAATAGAAACTCATGAGATTAGAATGGAGAGTGCATATGCTGATGTAAGACTTTGAAAAGAGTAGCCAAAAGAAGAGTATGAGAGAGTGCTGTAGATGGTCTAATAGAGAATATTGAAGGCCTGATCCAATGCCCATTGAAGTCAATTAAAAGTCTCCCATACATTTTAGTGGGCTTTAGATTAGGCCCTGAAAAACAAATCTGGTGTGTTTTTCCAAGAGTAGATTGCAGATCTAGTTTAACCTGCTTTTACCATGGCATACAGAAGACATACAGGTCTATTGCTCTTTGCCCATCTGTCCCACTGACATAGAGATGCTTAGGACAATGTCAGTCCATTTCCATAGTTTTACTTGCAAAGTAAATATCTTGAAAATAGCAAAGAAAGTGATCAGTGAGTCAGGAGAGAGGATTTTTTTTTTTTTTTTTATTCCTCAAGTCTACTCCAAACAAGTGCAAAAGTCAAAGAGAAAAGACGTTTTGATAGAAAGAAGAAACTACGAGAAGAGAGAGAGGTCCCAAATGTGCATAATGAAATATTTTTAATGCTATCTTTTATTTCTTGTTTTCATTTTAAAAAGAGAATGTTTCCAGATGACTAGGGAAAATCACAGTGGGTCAAATCCATTGACTCCAGGAAGGGTAAGGACTCCGGGAGCTGACATAAAATCCAGCTTTTATTCAAATTCTAATTGTTACTGGATATGGCTGAGATACTTTCTTTAAGGGGAAAACTGGTTCATTGTTTGTTTTAAAGACTTTTTTAGTGGGGTATGATTGGGGTAATTCTGGAAATGCTGCTTATTTATGGGAGTTACAGACATGAAATAGGTAGGCGTTGCCCTCTTTTGTTTATAAAATTGTAACTGATTATAGCTTTTGTTTTATTTATTTGCCTTGTTTTTTTTCTGTTTTCTGCAATGGTACTTTCTTTCATGTCCATCCGTATTATGGGGGGAAATAGGCATAGTCATATTGGACTATGAAGAAAACAAGACAGAATAGATAATACACAATCAAATTTATCAGGCTGACATACTGTTTTTAGAGATAAATTGCAGGTGATGGAAGGACTAAAGCTTGTGCAGTAGATATTGCCAGTCAAATTGAAAACTATGCTTGTGATTAGATTATAAGATTAGATTAGATTTTGATTGTTTATGATTAGATTATAAGATTCACCAACCTAATGACTCTTAAGCAGAGGTTTCTTTCACTTCCATCAGAATGGCGCTACAGTACGTTGAGAGAAGAGCACTATGGAAGTAGAGTGACCAGATGTCCTGATTTTATAGGGATAGTCACGATTTTTGGGTCTTTTTCTTATATAGGTTCCTATTACCCCCACCCCCATCCCGATTTTTCACACTTGATGTCTGGTCACCCTATATGGAAGCCAAGCTTGGTCTGGAGTGCTGAAGTTTCTTTCTGATTGCTTTCCCCTTCATGAATGTAGTCTCACTGCGTCTTTGTAACTGTTTCCAACAGGGAAGACCTAGTCAGCAAGACAGCAACAGAATAAAACGTGTCATGGTTTTGTTAATCAAGCTCATCTCCAATGGCAGGACTGTCATAACAGTGTCTCATCCACTGCCCATTCAAGTCAATGGAAAGTTTCCTTTTGACTTCATTGGGCTTTGGGTCAGGCCCTTTGTGTACAAAATACTTCAACTTCAGGTATCTGAGGTGAATACAGACTGTGAGGGAGATATTTAATTGTCATTAGAGTCTTCTTTAGACTCCCCTTTAATAATAGCGCTGTATTTTCATTAGTCTCCTGATTGTTACTACATCTTAGTAGAGGATAAGACAATAAATAATCTTGATGAGAACAGATAGTTGTCCTCTTCTTCCACAGTATGAAAAATCTGGTTACTTTCTCCAGGTTCCTAAAGTCCTTACTCACTTCTTGCTTTGGCCATTTTCCTGATGGTTGCGGTGGGAGTTTGGCCTGAGTACGGACTGCTGGACTTGGGTTGTTGAGGTTTTGCTTATGTTCCAGTGGACTGAAGAATGGATGGACAGTTAGGTGGTCTTGAATTCTAATCCCAGCTCTATGATTGCTCAGTATGTGCCTTTCTGTGCCTGCTTCTCCTCCATAAGATGGGCATAATAATGCTTTATACTTTCCTGTCAACAGTGTTGTGAAGAGGATTCACTAAAATAATGTAACAGCATAATTCCCAAACATTTTTTGTCAGATACTCCTGTGTTAGCTAGAAGGATTGGGATCTCCTTGTCCTAAATACCATTGATATTGTTGCATTTCCACTTGTTTCTGGCCATTCTGTCCTCTCCTGTTTTGTCTTAGGTTTTTTTCCTTCTCATCTTGTGTATATTTCATTTGTTTTCCCTCTGCTTTATCTCTTTATTCACTTTTGCTCCCCTCCCCTAGTTGTTCTGCTGCAGGAGGCTACATGCCATTCATTGTCAGAGTGTCCATCCTACTTGTATGTTGCAAGAGCCTAGAGCCAGCAAGTTGTTCCCTAAGCCTATTCCCCCTGTGGACATGAGCTGTTCCTTTGACCAGCTATATTAGTGACTGCTGAAAGAGCAGAGGGAAAAGGTAGGTTCCAAAAAGCTTCCTACCCCTTTAGCCGCAGAAGCACATTTGCAATGAAAGTTCACAGGGCACTCAGAATCATCTGTTTTTTCCCAACACAACTGCTCCTTTCGCTCTGTCCCTAGACTAGTGTGGTATGTGTCCTGGGGGTATGGGAGAACATTCCCCCAACATTGGAAAGCACTGAACTGAAATGGTAAAGCACTATACAAACGTTAAGTGTTGGCAGTGCTGTTGTTATCAAAATGTTCGAGTTGTTGAGCTCAAGAATATGGCTGTACTTATGAACTCATAGTTCATACAGTCAGATCTACTCTCTTGTCTCCCTCTGCTTTTTCACCTCAAAGTCCCTCTTTGTGGCATTCCCTTCATCTTTTCTGTTATTGAGATATGAATGATAGGGGAATCCATCTTGTAGCTAGCACTGTAATCCTCTAATTTGGGGATTGAGATGTACCACAAACTTAAATCTTTGCTAAGTGTTGAACTTTTGATGCTATGAGGACTTTTCTAATTATAAAATTCATAATAGTGAAATTTTTCAGTACCCCCACAACGCTATCTGCTCCATCCACAAGCAGGGGCAGGTGGGCTACTAACATATCTGTATTGCCTTCAATCTTATGAAAATTGACTCTGAAGCCATTGGATGGTGAAGTGAATTTCTCAGAGCGTTTCATAAAATAGGGGCCAGCAGCAACATTTTATTCTCTTCTTCAGCATGCAGCAGTAAACTGAAGTCTCTGATACTTATTAACATGGAAAAAAGCATAAGACAAACAAGACAAAGCCAATATGAATTTGGAGACAATTTGAGAAACATTTTGCAACACACCATTTGACGCCCAAATCTTTACCATTCTTATTTTCAGAAGTAGGTCCAAGAACAACGTTATACTCAGTGATCTAGCTGCCATGAATAGGACTTTCAGTGGCTTTAACCAAAGGCTCTATTCATCAAATTTAAGGGCATAGGCAAAGGAAATTGATTCATTTCTGGACCGGTTTGACGTTCCACAGTGAAATTCATAAAAAAGAGAAACCAGTCTGAATGCTCCAGTTCATTCTATGGCTATTGCCAGCATATAATCAGGTAAGATGTCCAGTCAGTTCCTTTCACTCACACTTTAGTTGAAGCTGTTGTGCCCCATCTCTTCTGAACAAGCTTCATAAATTCACAGATAACTGTTATGGTTAACCCTGTGCAGGTACAACATCAAAACCAGAATAGCCACAGAATATCCTGGGGCCATGGATCCTGCCTCCCTCCCTTATGGAGTGTAGTGTCCCTTGGGATAGAAAGAGATACATCTATGGTGTTGGAATAATTTTGGCAGTATGCCTTTTCATGATCTATTTGTATTGCCTCTTGAATTTGTTCTTATCTAGTTTTAAACTTTCTGATGGTTTCGACACTGTAACAGATATTCCAGCTGCAACTGAAATGCAGACTCATAAACATTAGAGACAGTCCCAAGTCACACAGTCCAGCTCCCTGACAGTGCAGAATTACTCCATTTCTAGTGTGTTTCTAGTTTAATTTTAAATGTCTCAAGTTATGGAACTTTTTAAAAGATCTATTTAGATCATAAACTCTTTGGGACTGACACACAGCACAGAAAGTATCGCCCTGGAGGTCTGAGTGTGAGCTCCAGCCCAAACTGCAACTTCAAAGCACCGTCTGTGTGGCTACTTTTCAAGTGCTAGTCCTGAAGCTGTCAACCCTGGGCTGGGAGGCTTGCTCTCCTGTGCCTCCCAAAGGTGCTCTCTCCTGTGCCTCCATCCTGCCTCCTGCCCCCTATACTGCGCACTGGTGAGGCTCCCCTTTGCATGCATTCCTTCTTTCCTCTTTGTGGTCTGTGTTATTCCTCCCAGAAAACCTCTTTCCTGTTCAGTCTGCTAGTTTATGCACCTCTTGTATGAAAAGTCACATAATCTCTTGCTGCAAGAACCTTCTCCTCTGCAGCTCCTGTCAAGAAGAATAGCTTTTCTGGAGCTATTCTCACCTAACTGACTCTGCAGTTCATTTACCTTCTCACCTCATTAATTTTCTATTTTATTTTGAATACCTTCAGAGTATCTCATCTGAAAACATCTCTTCTCCCTTGTGTGTCTTAATTTCTTTCTCCCATATCTGCTAATTTTAATTTTAATTTTGTGCCCACAGTATTTAACTGGTTTTGAGATCATTTGGATGAAAGGCACTATACAAAGTAAAGTTGTTTGAACTTATGTTACTTAAGCAGTGCCATAGGAATTTACAGAAATCGTGATGTTAGTTGCTAGTAAATGTAATATTCACCGCTTTTGTTTGTCTGGGTTTTTTTTTCCTGATAATCTAATCTCTATTTACAATTGATTGTAAAAGAGAGGGGTAAAGTTTAACCATTAACAGTTAAAGCAAGAGAATCAGGGTCATGAATTCAGAGTTCTAATCATGCTACTCACATTGACTCCTTCTGTGGCTTTGGACAAATCTTTTAGGCCCCAAAACTGCAAACATTTACATATACATTTATGCACATCTGAGTAGTTCCATTGACTTCAAGGGGAATATTCATGTCCATAAGGTCAAACATATACAATAATGCTGACAGGCTTGAAGCCTACATGTCACCTTCCCCATCTGGTGGGGAGCAGTTTGAGGATCCATTAATATTGTAAAGTGCTATGGAGATAAAAGAAAATTGCTATTTAAGTGCAAAGTACAATTAACTTTGTTACCTGCACTTTCAGTTGTTCACTCTTGACCAAACCTGGAGGTCTTTATTGAATAAAATCTGAGTAAAACATGAGTAAGGACCTCAGAACCTTCTATACAGTATACCTTATATACCTTATATTCCTTGTTAACTGAACACAGTGGTCCACCACATGAATAGAATCTTTGCTTCTATTACTGCCCAACCAAGTGAAATTCCTCATTTTCTTAAATAATCGACATTAACATTACACCTGTAACTGCCCTTGCCATTACTCTAATGTGCTCCTTGGTACAATGGGGACCTTTAAAATGTGAAGGTTACAGACCATAAGTTAAATACTGTTTGAGGACTTCTTGACTTCATGTACACTTACAGGTTTGGACCATATAAATGCATACAGAGATGCTTTGAAATAAGCCAGATCTGCTTACTATTCCAACTTAATTGCAGAACGGGCAGACTGCCCTGCTCTCTTGTAACTTTTTATTGCAGGGAAGCTGTCTAATCTGGCTCTTCCTCCATCATCAGAACTTTATGAACTGTTCACGTTCTGCATTGAGAACAAAATTAAGATCACCGAGAGTCAGCTGCCCTCCAATGATACTGCCAACACTAACAGTTCTGTAATCCCAAATACTGAACTTGTCACAATTCTCAAACCACAAGTACTTTCAGCATTTTATGCTCTAACACCCCAGGGCTCTATTATGCTTTGCCAAATCTCTGGTGTAAATAGTTATGGTTTTTCTTCACTCGCTAATCCCTCTGGGGTTCTTGATTGTTAATCTCAATTTGATGGCGGGGAGTTTAATAATGTCATAAAACAACTATTATCAATCCAGTTTTAAAGAAAAAATCTTACTAATAGAAGTCCCAATGAGTTGCCATCCAATAGTCAGACTTCACTTTTTCTCAGTGATAATAACACATTGCAACTGTGGCAATATCTTTTAAATCAAAATGTCTTGGCTTCTTTGCCATCTGGATTTTGTCCTCTGTACTTTGAAACACCCCTCTTAAGAGTTTATTTTGATCTTCAGACACTGGTTGATGAATTTTTTGCTGCTGCTGCTTGACCTTTCTACTTCCTTTGACGTTATTTTGATCATAATATTGGGTCTCTTGGAAACCAAGATTGATTTAATTTTCTTTTTGTTGAGTCTAGTATACATATATTATCTCTCTCACAGAAAGAGAGAGAGAGAGAATCTGCACACAATGTAGGATAGAGTGGACAACATTATAAGGAACAATTACAAAAATCAGCTATTACAGTAGTCTGTGTAATATCAATTGTCTGAAGATTAATAATCCTCTCTTACAGGAAAATACATAGGTTAATTCATCATGCTACAAATAAAACTAATAATAAATAGTAATTAATATCTAGCACATGAGAGTTTTCATCCATGGATATCAAAGCATTTTACAAAGATGGTTAAGTACCACTTTCTCCATGTTATAAATGGGGAAACTGAGTCACAGAGAACATGCCCAAGGCCACTCATTGAGTCAGTGGCACAACTGGAACACAATCCAAATTCCTGACTCTCAGTTTCATGCCCTGTCCACTGAATCACCCTTCCTCAACAGTCTCATATTTACTTAGTGGCATGTTTTTTCTCTGAGCTGTCGATATACAATATAATTCTTTTTAGTAGGATCATTTGTGTCTACCTCAATCCAAGTCTTACATGTTCTTCAAAGTTCTATTGTAGGCCACATTCTTTGAAGTGTGTTTGTTACTGGCTTGTATTTGCCTCATGATGTACTCTGATACTACGCAGTTTGCTGTTTCTGCTTTGGTATGCAAGTAACAAATCTGTCCTCTTCCCAGGCTGTTTCTATTAGCATTGTTTTTTTTCACTCAGCTCTCCTCACAGAGACGTAGAAAGCTAAATTGTTAGTCCTTGGTTCCAGAGACAAAGTGCAGCTAATTTCCTATTTGCATTCTTCATAGATTATTTTAGGCTGACCTAGGTATTCCTGTCCCATTAAGTGCCATTTTTTAACATTTATTATGCTGTAGACTTCACATAGGTAATATTTTTAGATTTATTTTTGGTTACATTAGGACTTAGTTAGAGCTGTGCTTTTTTGAAAGGACTGCCAAAATACTGATTCATTCCTCTTTGAAGATTAGATTATTTTAAATGTGAACCCCTCTTAATGTCAACATCAGTTTGCCAGAATATTCTGAAATTATCCGGAATATTCCAATAAGTGATCTGACTTTTATCAAGCTGAAAATGAAATCACCAAAGTGGAGACATTTCCTTCCAATTTTTTAAAGTTAAAAAAAATGAAGTCATAATTCCAGTCTGCTTGCGCCATTGTTTTACATGCAACCCATGATTCTAGGCTGAATACATAAAATAATATTAGTGTAGGTAACTGAGAAGATACTTATGCTGAGTGCAATAATTAACATTGTGTGTTATTTGGAGAAATAAATACAGATTTTTCAATTGACATTAAATGAGAAAATGCTTAAAATGTGATTTTTTAAAAATGATTGTAAAAATAGCATAATGAGGGTTTCATGTTCCCTTCCATTCTCTCGATGTTCTATATTAAATTTGCACTGTTTGAAAATAAAGTGATGGTTTTGATTTAGTGCCAGTTCTTCAAACCCAACCTGCAGTCTGAAAGTCAAGCAGTGTTTTTTCTGATTGCACATTATCACATGTAATAAAGATTCAGTAATTGAAATGTAGCTAACAGATCTCTTATGATACACAAACCAGAAGAGAATCCAGTTAATTCTTTCACAGCTGTGTTGACTCTGCTCACCAAAGAGGAGTTGAATTGTAAAAATGTAGTTTAGTCACAAAAAAACAAAAGAAGGAAAAGCCGCCCTGACTCAGTACACACAGGGAGCAAATCTGTTAGATACCACCATTTTTATATGATTATTTTTCCAACCATACTTTAATAACTCTTGATATTAATCAGATACAATTGCACTGATATAGTGCAAAATGGTTTAGAAACATTTTCAATGTAGTGTGAAGTTTTCCATTAAGTGGTTGATACTAAGTAAGCTTGAGTGTAATATACTGAGCATCTTTATTTCCGCCATTAAAGCACATGCTTTCAAGGACTGCTAGATCTGACCACATTTTCCCAGTTCTCAGACATATTAATTATTCTTCTATTAAGCAGAAATAGATTCCAAAGTTCCTATAAACATACTCAAGAACCTAAGTATAGTGCCATATTATATTACATGCATAAACTGTTGCTCTCAACATGCTTATAATTTAGTTTTTGTGGTACAATGACCAAATCATACTCAGCACTTGGCAGGGTAAGGCCCAGTGTTCAGATCACATTAGCCCAGGTCTGTTATAGGTATGGATCTGTAAGTGTATACTGAAGTGAATGGGAAAATACTGTTTCCCAGGTTGAGAATCCAGTTCAAACAGGATTCAGTGTAAAAGACACTGTCTCAGGGATATGCCATTCTCCTTTCCTGGAAAACTATTTCTTATGTAGAACATTAAAGAAAACAAATGTTGAAATAATCTGTGGGACGATTCATACACTTAGAGTTAAGCATGTTCTCAAGTGCTGGATAAGGGGTTACTTAGGCCTGGTCTACACTAGGCGTTTATGTCGAAGTTAGCGCCGTTACATCGAATTAACCCTGCACCCGTCCACACCGCGAAGCTATTTAGTTCGACATAGAGGTCTCTTAAATTCGACTTCTGTACTCCTCCCCAACGAGGGGAGTAGCGCTAAATTCGACATGGCCATGTCAAATTAGGCTAGGTGTGGATGGAAATCGACGCTAATAGCTCCGGGAGCTATCCCACAGTGCACCACTCTGTTGACGCTCTGGACAGCAGTACGAGCTCGGATGCTCTGACCAGCCACACAGGAAAAGCCCCGGGAAAATTTGAATTCCTTTTCCTGTCTAGCCAGTTTGAATCTCATTTCCTGTTTGGACATCGTGGCGAGCTCAGCAGCACTGGCAATGATGCAGAGCTCTCAAGCAGTGATGGCCGTGCAATCTCAGAATAGAAAGAGGGCCCCAGCATGGACTGATCGGGAAGTCTTGGATCTGATCGCTGTGTGGGGCTTTGCTTTCCGAGCTGCGATCCAAAAGACTGAATGCAAAGATCTACGAGAAGATCTCCAAAGACATGTCAGAGAGAGGATACAGCTGGGATGCAACGCGGTGCCGCGTGAAAATCAAGGAGCTGAGACAAGGCTACCAGAAGACCAAAGAGGCAAACGGATTCTCCGGATCCCATCCCCAGACATCCCGTTTCTACGAGGCACTGCATTCCATCCTAGGTGCGGCTGCCACCACTACCCCACCACTGACCGTGGACTCTGAGGATGGGATATTGTCCACGGCCGGTTCCTCGGACATGTTAGCGGACGGGGAAGATGAGGAAGGAGATGAGGAGGACGAGGCAGTCGACAGCGCTTACAACGCTGATTTCCCCGACAGCCAGGATCTCTTCATCACCCTTACAGAGATCCCCTACCAACCGTCCCCAGCCGTTAACCCAGACACAGAATCTGGGGAAGGATCAGCCAGTAAGTGTTTTAAACATCTAAACATTTATTTTTAACAGAACAGGAATATTAAGAATAACAAACATGGGTTTCTCATGATTAGTTTGCCCTAGGCGCTTAACGTTTCAGTCCTGGGCAGTGCAACTATTGAAAAAAAATCTAACAATGTCCGGTTTAGCATGATTGTTCTGCCCAAGCCGCTCTACTGTTTAGTCCCTGCCAGTGCAGCTACAGTAAAATGCGGTCTATATGTCCGGGGATAGAGCAGAAATCCTCCTGGGACATCTCGATGAAGCTCTCCTGGAGGTAATTGGAAAGCCTTTGCATCAGGTTCCTGGGGAGAGCGGCCTTATTGGGTCCTCCGTAGTATGAAACGTTTCCGCGCCACGAGACAATCAAGTACTCAGGGATCATTGCCCTGCAGAACAGGGCGGCATACGGCCCTGGTCTTCGGAGGCTTTCCCAAAGCATTCTTTCTTTCTCACTGTCTGAGATCCTCATCAGGGTGATGTCGCTCATGGTGACCTGCTTTGAAGTAGGTAGGGGAATGTTAGTGTTGGGACTGCTTGCCCATTCCTTTACTGAACTGTAACCGCTGGTTTGCAGCCACGCGGTGGAGGCGGGAGAGGGGCAGCATACAGGGATCTTTCCCGGGGACAGCCGCGAGGGGGTGGGACAGGGGCAGAGTTCCTGCTTGCTGGATTGCTGGCAGCAGGGACTGGCATTGCTTTCAATGTGAAAGGAGGCCAGGGCTACTATTAAAGTTTTAAGCTGCCACAAGTCTACGGCTTACCATGTCTGCCTGCTACACAAATTCCAGTGTCCTGCCCCGCTTCTCAGATCTGCTGTGCAAGACCCCAGGCACTGAATGCGAAGACCGAGAATTCGACCTTGTCCTGAGTGCGCATGTGATAGGTGCTGTGCATGGTCTTGTTCACAGAGAAAGACTATGTTCTTTGTTCACAACTACATTTATCTTTCTGAGGAATTCACCCCTTTTTCCCATTCCCACAGCCACATCTGCGACTGTCTCACAACCTAGCCTGGCATCACACTCCCAGAGGCTAGCGCAGATTAGGCGTAGGAAGAAGAGGACACGGGAGGACATGTTCTTGGAACTTATGGGCTGCTCCCGAGCCCAGGCAGCACAGCAGACCCAGTGGCGGGAGAACTTGTCCCAAATGCACCAAGCACACATGGAACGGGAGGAGAGGTGGCGGCAGGAAGACCAGCAGGCGACTCAAACGCTGCTTGGACTAATGAGGGAGCAAACGGACACGCTCCGGCGCCTTGTGGATGTTCTGCAGGAACGGAGGCAGGAGGACAGAGCCCCGCTGCAGTCTATCTGTAACCGCCCTCCCCCGCCACCAAGTCCCATACCCCCCTCACCCAAAGTGCAAAGAAGGAGGGGCGGCAGAGTCCGTGCAAACTCTCACTCCACCCCTGCAGACAGCTCTAGTAGTAGAAGGCTCTCATTCCCCAAAATTTGACAAGTTCTTTCCTTCTCGCCTCACACAAGCCCCCATCCAAGTTTCACCTCCCAGTTTCATGTGTAGTTGCTAATAAAAAATACGTTTCTGTTAATTACTGTTTCCATCATGTTCTTTTGGAGGAGGGGGGAAAGGGGGTGGAAGGGGGTTGGTAATTGGACAGGACAGTCACCTTTAGCAGGGTACATAGGCGGGGGCAGGTCTAGCAACAGGGCACATACACAGTGCAGTCACTAGTTACCCTGGTCAGTCTGGGAGGTGGTTTTCACGTTCTGTGGTGGGGGGTGGGTTGCTCTGTGATTTTGTGGCAGGGGAGGGCAGTTACAGATCTTATGCCGCGGTCCTTATCCTGGATCACAGAGCCATGCAGCAGGGGATCTGTAACCGTCCTCCCCCTGCCACAAAGTCACATAGCCCCCCCATACACACAGTCCCGATCAGGAAGGGTGACAGGCTCCTTTGAAACAACCAGTCCACACTGCGGAGCCTGTCAATCCTGGAGTTTAGAAGCGTCATTTGCATCACTACACTATACCCGCTCCCCACCACAGTCTGCATCCCAGGTTTAAAACATTCCCGCGAAAACAGTAATAAAGAAAACGGTGTTCATTAACAAAGTAGAAGTGATTTTATTTCTAAACGTGTGTTGGAAGGGGGTGAAGGGGGTATGTAACTGGAGAGGATAGTCAACATTAACTGGGTAAAGAAACGGGGGCAGGTTCAGCTTCTCTGTACACAAACTTAAAAGTCACAGGTTACCCTGCTCACTCAGGAACCTAGCTTTCAAAGCCTCCCGGATGCACAGCGCGTCCCTCTGGGCTCTTCTAATCACCCGGCTGTCTGGCTGGGCGTAATCAGAAGCCAGGCTATTTGCCTCAACCTCCCACCCCGCCATAAAGGTCTCCCCCTTGCTCTCACAGAGATTGTGGAGCACACACCAAGCTGCTATAACAATGGGGCTATTGGTTTTGTTGCGATCAGAGCGAGTCAGTAAGCTTCTCCACCTCCCCTTGAGACGGCCAAAAGCACACTCCACCACCATTCTGCACTTGCTCAGCCGGTAGTTGAAGAGTTCTTTTTCACTGTCCAGGGTGCCAGTATAGGGCTTCATGAGCCAGGGCATTAGCGGGTAGGCTGGGTCCCCGAGGATGACTATAGGCATCTCCACATCCCCAAGAGTTATTTTGTGGTCCGGGAAGTAAGTACCTTCCTGCAGCCATCTAAACAGACCAGAGTTCCTGAAAACACGAGCGTCATGAACCTTGCCCAGCCATCCGACGTGGATGTTCGTAAAACGTCCCCTATGGTCCACCAGTGCTTGCAGCACCATGGAAAAGTAGCCCTTTCTGTTAATGTACTGGCTGGCCTGGTGGTCCGGTGCCAGGATAGGGATGTGAGTTCCATCTATGGCCCCACCGCAGTTTGGGAACCCCATCGCTGCGAAGCCATCTATGATCACCTCCACATTTCCCAGGGTCACTACCTTTGACAGCAGTACATCAACGATTGCCTTGGCTACTTGCATCACAACAACCCCCACGGTAGATTTGCCCACGCCAAAGTGGTTCGCGACTGACCGGTAGCTGTCTGGCGTTGCAAGCTTCCAGAGGGCTATGGCCACTCGCTTCTGGACAGTCAGGGCTGCTCGCATCCGGGTGTCATTGCGCTTCAGGGCAGGGGACAGCAACTCACAAAGTTCAAGGAAAGTTCCCTTACGCATGCGAAAGTTTCGCAGCCACTGGGATTCATCCCAGACCTGCAGCACTATGCGGTCCCACCAGTCCATGCTTGTTTCCCGGGCCCAGAATCGCCGTTCCACAACATCCACATGACCCATTGCCACCGTGATGTCCTCGGCGCTGGGTCCCGTGCTTTCTGACAGGTCTGTGCTACTCTCAGACTTCAGGCCCTCACCGCGGTGCCGTAGCCTCCTCGCCTGACTTATCTGCATCTGCCTCTGGGAAAGGTGGATGATAAGCTGCGAGGCGTTGAGAACGGCCACAACTGCAGCGATGGTCGCAGCGGGCTCCATGCTCTCAGTGCTGTGGCGTCCGCGCTGTCACTGACTAGAAAAGTGCGCAAACTGATTTCCCGCCGGCGCTTTCAGGGAGGGCGGGAGTGCTGGACGGATGACGACAGTTACCCAAAAGCACCCTCGACACATTTTTTTACCCAGAAGGCATTGGCGGCTCCACCCAGAATTCCAATGGGCAGCGGGGACTGTGGGAACTGTGGGATAGCTGCCCACAGTGCACCGCTTCCAATGTCAACGCTTTCCCCATTAGTGTGGACTCACAAAGTCGAATTACTGTCCTTAGTGTGGACACACACGTTCGAATTTGCAATATCGATTCCAGAAATTCGATTTAAGTAAAATCGAACTACTCTCGTAGTGTAGACATACCCTTACATATCAAAGGGTGTGTCTATGCTTAAGTCGCTGCCTCCGAAGGCTACTGCAGCTGCTACACTGTAGTATTTCAATGGAGACACTATCTACACCAACGCTGACAGGATGGGTTCTCCCATTGGTGTAGGTAATCCACTTCCCAAGGATGGTAGCTAGGTTGAGAGAAGAATTCTTCCATCAGGCTAGCAGTGTCTACACTGTGGATTTTTCACATCCTGAGAGACATAGCTATGCCAATGTAAGTTCCCAATGTAGATCAGCCCTAAGGAACAAGCTGAATTCTCCCATGGTGCCTAGAAGCATATCAGATTGCTGTGGATTCAGAATATGATTATTACTCCACATTTGTACGAGTAGACAAAGACAAAGATATAAAGAAGTAATGGTGATTCTGTCATTTCTTTAGGTCACTGTTAGCTAAGGACTCTTCTATTAAATGGCTGTTCTAAAGAACTACCATCGTCTTTAGCCATGACGAAAATCTATATTAAAATTATTTCACAGGTTTTGCTCTTACCGTTTTATTCTGTCTAGTACACATTAGCCAAGTGTGGAACTCTCCAGTGCATCCTAGTAATGATAACAGCAGGAAGAAAAGCGTCATTTAAAAAATGAAGGCGTCTGTTACTCTAAATACCGTACTTGACTGTTGGCTACCTTTTGCTCTCAGTTACACACTTGCAACCCGACTGAGATCAATGGGGTATGTAGTGTTTGTTAAGGACATCAGAATTTGGCCTGTTACTCCTAAACGAAATTTGCTTAGATCTTGCTTATCAAATACTTATTGTACAGAAAAAAAGAAAATGTTAGCATTGAAATGGAGCTTCCCGATGTGTGCTTATAATCAGAATCCTTTGTGTGGGTGTGCATAGGAGGGTGGGGCTTGGAAATTGTTTGCTTACATTGTAAATGTAACTTTTTGAAAAAATATTTTCTCCCATTTATCTCTTTTATTATCTCTCCTTTTAATATTTAATGTTGCAAATGTATTATCTAACTCTGTAAAGCATTTATGGTAGGATATTGTTTGCATAAAAGGTAGTAAGTCAAGTAAGTTCTACTGTTTTAATCCATTCTTGATCCTACTCTCTGAAGAAAACTTCCGGGCTCAGCTGCTAACTACACTGCTGCTTCTGTGAATGCTGGTCCCATTTTCTATATGGTTCCCCATACTGGAGAAAATAATGGGAAGTTCTGTGGAATGCAAGATCTCCCAGAAGATGCTCAAGACAACAGTGGTAATAGTAGAAAGGAGACATTTTGAAAGATAATTGTCAAGATTACTCAAGGAAAGGGAAGGTTAATTGGGTAGGAGAAAAGAATCCCCTCATCAAGAGGTAACTGAGATCATAGAATCATAGAATAGAATATCAGGGTTGGAAGGGACCTCAGGGTCATCTAGTCCAACCCCCTGCTCAAAGCAGGACCAATCTCCAACCAAATCATCCCAGCCAGGGCTTTGTCAAGCCTGACCTTAAAAACCTCTAAGGAAGGAGATTCCACCTCCTCCCTAAGTAACCCATTCCAGTGCTTCACCACCCTCCTAATGAAAATGTTTTTTCCTAATATCCAACCTAAACCTCCCCCACTGCAACTTAAGACCGTTACTCCTTGTTCTGTCATATGGTACCACTGGGAACAGTCTAGATCCATCCTCTTTGGAACCCCCTTTCAGGTAGTTGAAAGCAGCTATCAAATCCCCCTCCCCCCATTGTTCTCTTCTGCAGATTAAACAGTCCCTCAGCCTCCCCTCATAAATCATGTGCTCCAGCCCCCTAATTATTTTTGTTGTCCTCTGCTGGACTCTTTCCAATTTTTCCACATCCTTCTTGTAGTGTGGGACCCAAATCTGGACACAGTACTCCAGATGAGGCCTCACCAATGCCAAATAGAGGGGAATGGTCGTGTCCCTCAATCTGCTGGCAATGCCCTACTTATACAGCCCAAAATGCTGTTAGCCTTCTTGGCAACAAGGGCACACTATTGACTCATATGTCCACTGTAACCCTAGGTCCTTTTCTGCAGGATCTGTTGTACACGGATGGGAAGGACAGCAGGGATGGAAATGAAGGGGAAAATGTAATTTGAAGTGGATTCAGTTTCTTACTGGAATCAATGTGAACTTTAAACTTTGCGAACAGGGGCTGCTAACAGGGAGTTTCGCAAGGGAGTTCTCCAGGTGAAGGAGGAGCAATACAGCACCCTTTTGGGGTAAGTGACTGTCTGTAGTGTGTGTTTGTTTGTGTTTGAGGGTTACTTGCTGTGTGCTGAGCTTGTGTTTGTCAGTCTGTTTGTTTGTTTTGGTTGTTTGAAGGACCGTGTGCTGTGGCTGGCAGTTGGAAGCTGTGAGCTTCAAAGGAAGGTTTGAAAGCTAGAAGCCTCTGGTAAGTGGCTGAGCCTTAATCAGTGGGCGGGGCATTCATACAGGCCAGGGCTTTATAAAGCAGCGCACAAGCAACCAGGGAGCTTTGCGACCAGGGGCTGCTAACAGGGAGTTTCGCAAGGGAGTTTGGAAGGGGAGCAGGAAGGGGGCGAGGGTCCCTTGTCGGTTCCATCTGTTTTCTCTTGATTCCCCTTAATACCTATAAAGCAACTACATTCTAACTTTTTGCATAAAAAACCCTTTCAGCTGACAGGGCGCTGCAGACGGGAGTTTGACAGAGGGAGGCTTACGATGGTTAGGAAGACCCGCAACACCTGTGCCAGCACTGCTACTGTCTCCTCCACCTGTGCCTGTAGCCACACAGAGTGCCTAAGCATGGATGCCTCTACCCAGATCCTGGTGTGGTTTTGCAAAGACTGTAACTTGCAATTTCCACTTACTGATATCCAGGCTGGGGGGACCATCCAATGTGAGAGGTGCCTGCTGGTGGAATCTCTCAGGCAGCAGGTGGGAGAGCTACAGGAGGAGGTGGCTAGGTTGAGGAGCATCCGTATCCACGAGCAATTCCTTGACAGTGTCCATGTGGAGACAGCTGAGGTAGCTGTCCCAGTACACAGGACTGCTGATACACCACTGGTGGAGGAGGAGATGGCTCAGGGTGGACACTGGCAGCTGGTTACTTCTGGCAGCAGGCAGTGCTCCACCCTTGCTCCGAACCCTCCTGCCGTGGTTATAGGTAACCGTTATGCTCTTCTTGATACAGGAAAGAAGGAATCACTTCCTACAGTAAAGGAGGAGAAGCCTCGTACCCCTAAGGCTGGAAAGTCTGCTGCCACCACTGCGAATAGGAAACGTAGGGTAGTGGTGGTCGGAGACTCTCTGCTGAGGGGGACGGAGGCGCCCATCTGTCGCCCTGACATTTCATCTCGGGAGCTATGCTGCCTGCCGGGGGCCCGTATCCGAGACGTTACGGAGGCATTGTCGAGGATTATCCGGCCCTCTGACTACTACCCCATGCTACTCATCCATGTGGGCACAAATGATACTGCGCGGTGTGACACTGAGCGGATCAAGAGTGACTACAGGGCTCTGGGAGTACGGGTGAAGGAGTTTGGAGCGCAGGTGGTATTCTCTTCAATTCTTCCTGTCAAAGGTAGGGGCCCGGGCAGAGACAGATGCATCATGGAGGTGAATGCCTGGCTGCGAAGATGGTGTCGCCAGGAGGGCTTTGGCTTCCTAGACCACGGGATGCTATTCGAGGAAGGACTGCTAGGCAGAGATGGCGTTCACCTTTCGAGGAGAGGAAAGACCCTATTCGGACACAGACTGGCTAACCTAGTGAGGAGGGCTTTAAACTAGGTTCGACGGGGACAGGTGAGCAAAGCCCACAGGTAAGTGGGGAACATGGAGACCGGGGAAATGAGTCGGAAACAAGAGGGAGTGTGGGCTATATTGGCAGAGAGAAAGGAGAGTCAGGACAAAACTGGGAGGAAAGATCAAACCAGTATCTTAGATGCCTATATACAAATGCGAGAAGTATGGGGAATAAGCAGGAAGAACTGGAAGTGCTAATAAATAAGTACAACTATGACATTGTTGGCATCACTGAAACTTGGTGGGATAATACACATGATTGGAATGTTGGTGTGGATGGGTACAGCTTGCTCAGGAAGGATAGACAGGGGAAAAAGGGAGGAGGTGTTGCCTTATATATTAAAAATGTACACACTTGGACTGAGGTAGAGATGGACATAGGAGACGGAAGTGTTGAGAGTCTCTGGGTTAGGTTTAAAGGGGCAAAAAACAAGGGAGATGTCATGCTAGGCGTCTACTACAGGCCACCTAACCAGGTGGAAGAGGTGGATGAGGCTTTTTTCAAGCAACTAACAAAATCATCCAAAGCCCAAGATTTGGTGGTGATGGGGGACTTCAACTATCCGGATATATGTTGGGAAAATAACACAGCGGGGAACAGACTATCCAACAAATTCTTGGACTGCATTGGAGACAACTTTTTATTTCAGAAGGTTGAAAAAGCTACTAGGGGGGAAGCTGTTCTAGACTTGATTTTAACAAATAGGGAGGAACTCGTTGAGAATGTGAAAGTAGAAGGCAGCCTGGGTGAAAGTGATCATGAAATCATAGAGTTTGCAATTCTAAGGAAGGGTAGAAGGGAGAACAGCAAAATAGAGACAATGGATTTCAGGAAGGCAGATTTTGGGAAGCTCAGAGAGCTGATAGGTAAGGTCCCATGGGAATCAAGACTGAGGGGAAAAACAACTGAGGAGAGTTGGCAGTTTTTCAAAGGGACACTATTAAGGGCCCAAAAGCAAGCTATTCCGCTGGTTAGGAAAGATAGAAAATGTGGCAAAAGACCACCTTGGCTTAACCATGAAATCTTGCATGATCTAAAAAATAAAAAGGAGTCATATAAAAAATGGAAACTAGGACAGATTACAAAGGATGAATATAGGCAAACAACACAGGAATGCAGGGGCAAGATTAGAAAGGCAAAGGCACAAAATGAGCTCAAACTAGCTACGGGAATAAAAGGAAACAAGAAGACTTTTTATCAATACATTAGAAGCAAGAGGAAGACCAAAGACAGGGTAGGCCCACTGCTTAGTGAAGAGGGAGAAACAGTAACAGGAAACTTGGAAATGGCAGAGATGCTTAATGACTTCTTTGTTTCGGTCTTCACCGAGAAGTCTGAAGGAATGCCTAACATAGTGAATACTAATGGGAAGGGGGTAGGTTTAGCGGATAAAATAAAAAAAGAACAAGTTAAAAATCACTTAGAAAAGTTAGATGCCTGCAAGTCACCCGGGCCTGATGAAATGCATCCTAGAATACTCAAGGAGCTAATAGAGGAGGTATCTGAGCCTCTAGCTATTATCTTTGGAAAGTCATGGGAGACGGGAGAGATTCCAGAAGACTGGAAAAGGGCA
>NC_048303.1:73520181-73521631 GCF_013100865.1 Trachemys scripta elegans
ATTATCTTTGGAAAATCATGGGAGACGGGAGAGATTCCAGAAGACTGGAAAAGGGCAAATATAGTGCCCATCTATAAAAAGGGAAATAAAAACAACCCAGGTAACTACAGACCAGTTAGTTTAACTTCTGTGCCAGGGAAGATAATGGAGCAAGTAATTAAGGAAATCATCTGCCAACACTTGGAAGGTGGTAAGGTGATAGGGAATAGCCAGCATGGATTTGTGAAGAACAAATCATGTCAAACCAATCTGATAGCTTTCTTTGATAGGATAACGAGCCTTGTGGATAAGGGTGAAGCGGTGGATGTGGTATACCTAGACTTTAGTAAGGCATATGATACGGTCTCGCATGATAGTCTTATCGATAAACTAGGCAAATACAAATTAGATGGGGCTACTATAAGGTGGGTGCATAACTGGCTGGATAACCGTACTCAGAGAGTTGTTATTAATGGTTCCCAATCCTGCTGGAAAGGCGTAACGAGTGGGGTACCGCAGGGGTCTGTTTTGGGACCGGCTCTGTTCAATATCTTCATCAACGACTTAGATATTGGCATAGAAAGTACGCTTATTAAGTTTGCGGATGATACCAAACTGGGAGGGATTGCAACTACTTTGGAGGACAGGGTCATAATTCAAAATGATCTGGACAAATTGGAGAAATGGTCTGTGTTAAACAGGATGAAGTTTAATAAAGACAAATGCAAAGTGCTCCACTTAGGAAGGAAAAATCAATTTCACACATACAGAATGGGAAAAGACTGTCTAGGAAGGAGTACGGCAGAAAGGGATCTAGGGGTTATAGTGGACCACAAGCTAAATATGAGTCAACAGTGTGATGCTGTTGCAAAAAAAGCAAACATGATTCTGGGATGTATTAACAGGTGTGTTGTGAGCAAGACATGAGAAGTCATTCTTCCGCTCTACTCTGCTCTGGTTAGGCCTCAGCTGGAGTATTGTGTCCAGTTCTGGGCGCCGCATTTTAAAAAAGATGTGGAGAAATTGGAAAGGGTCCAAAGAAGAG
This sequence comes from Trachemys scripta elegans, assembly GCF_013100865.1. Taxonomy (NCBI): domain Eukaryota; kingdom Metazoa; phylum Chordata; order Testudines; family Emydidae; genus Trachemys; species Trachemys scripta. The sequence goes on from NC_048303.1 coordinate 73,521,206, forward strand.
CAACAAGAATGATTAAAGGTCTTGAGAACATGACCTATGAAGGAAGGCTGAAAGAACTGGGTTTGTTTAGTTTGGAAAAGAGAAGACTGAGAGGGGACATGATAGCAGTTTTCAGGTATCTAAAAGGGTGTCATGAGGAGGAGGGAGAGAACTTGTTCACCTTAGCCTCTAAGGATAGAACCAGGAACAATGGGTTTAAACTGCAGCAAGGGAGGTCTAGGTTGGACATTAGGAAAAAGTTCCTAACTGTCAGGGTGGTTAAACACTGGAACAAATTGCCTAGGGAGGTTGTGGAATCTCCGTCTCTGGAGATATTTAAGAGTAGGTTAGATAAATGTCTATCAGGGATGGTCTAGACAGTATTTGGTCCTGCCATGTGGGCAGGGGACTGGACTCGATGACCTCTCGAGGTCCCTTACAGTCCTA
>NC_048303.1:73526628-73596588 GCF_013100865.1 Trachemys scripta elegans
TAGAGATGGACATAGGAGACGGAAGTGTTGAGAGTCTCTGGGTTAGGTTTAAAGGGGCAAAAAACAAGGGAGATGTCATGCTAGGCGTCTACTACAGGCCACCTAACCAGGTGGAAGAGGTGGATGAGGCTTTTTTCAAGCAACTAACAAAATCATCCAAAGCCCAAGATTTGGTGGTGATGGGGGACTTCAACTATCCGGATATATGTTGGGAAAATAACACAGCGGGGAACAGACTATCCAACAAATTCTTGGACTGCATTGGAGACAACTTTTTATTTCAGAAGGTTGAAAAAGCTACTAGGGGGGAAGCTGTTCTAGACTTGATTTTAACAAATAGGGAGGAACTCGTTGAGAATGTGAAAGTAGAAGGCAGCCTGGGTGAAAGTGATCATGAAATCATAGAGTTTGCAATTCTAAGGAAGGGTAGAAGGGAGAACAGCAAAATAGAGACAATGGATTTCAGGAAGGCAGATTTTGGGAAGCTCAGAGAGCTGATAGGTAAGGTCCCATGGGAATCAAGACTGAGGGGAAAAACAACTGAGGAGAGTTGGCAGTTTTTCAAAGGGACACTATTAAGGGCCCAAAAGCAAGCTATTCCGCTGGTTAGGAAAGATAGAAAATGTGGCAAAAGACCACCTTGGCTTAACCATGAAATCTTGCATGATCTAAAAAATAAAAAGGAGTCATATAAAAAATGGAAACTAGGACAGATTACAAAGGATGAATATAGGCAAACAACACAGGAATGCAGGGGCAAGATTAGAAAGGCAAAGGCACAAAATGAGCTCAAACTAGCTACGGGAATAAAAGGAAACAAGAAGACTTTTTATCATTACATTAGAAGCAAGAGGAAGACCAAAGACAGGGTAGGCCCACTGCTTAGTGAAGAGGGAGAAACAGTAACAGGAAACTTGGAAATGGCAGAGATGCTTAATGACTTCTTTGTTTCGGTCTTCACCGAGAAGTCTGAAGGAATGCCTAACATAGTGAATACTAATGGGAAGGGGGTAGGTTTAGCGGATAAAATAAAAAAAGAACAAGTTAAAAATCACTTAGAAAAGTTAGATGCCTGCAAGTCACCCGGGCCTGATGAAATGCATCCTAGAATACTCAAGGAGCTAATAGAGGAGGTATCTGAGCCTCTAGCTATTATCTTTGGAAAGTCATGGGAGACGGGAGAGATTCCAGAAGACTGGAAAAGGGCAAATATAGTGCCCATCTATAAAAAGGGAAATAAAAACAACCCAGGTAACTACAGACCAGTTAGTTTAACTTCTGTGCCAGGGAAGATAATGGAGCAAGTAATTAAGGAAATCATCTGCAAACACTTGGAAGGTGGTAAGGTGATAGGGAACAGCCAGCATGGATTTGTGAAGAACAAATCATGTCAAACCAATCTGATAGCTTTCTTTGATAGGATAACGAGCCTTGTGGATAAGGGTGAAGCGGTGGATGTGGTATACCTAGACTTTAGTAAGGCATATGATACGGTCTCGCATGATAGTCTTATCGATAAACTAGGCAAATACAAATTAGATGGGGCTACTATAAGGTGGGTGCATAACTGGCTGGATAACCGTACTCAGAGAGTTGTTATTAATGGTTCCCAATCCTGCTGGAAAGGCGTAACGAGTGGGGTACCGCAGGGGTCTGTTTTGGGACCGGCTCTGTTCAATATCTTCATCAACGACTTAGATATTGGCATAGAAAGTACGCTTATTAAGTTTGCGGATGATACCAAACTGGGAGGGATTGCAACTACTTTGGAGGACAGGGTCATAATTCAAAATGATCTGGACAAATTGGAGAAATGGGCTGAGGTAAACAGGATGAAGTTTAACAAAGACAAATGCAAAGTGCTCCACTTAGGAAGGAAAAATCAATTTCACACATACAGAATGGGAAAAGACTGTCTAGGAAGGAGTACGGCAGAAAGGGATCTAGGGGTTATAGTGGACCACAAGCTAAATATGAGTCAACAGTGTGATGCTGTTGCAAAAAAAGCAAACATGATTCTGAGATGCATTAACAGGTGTGTTGTGAGCAAGACACGAGAAGTCATTCTTCCGCTCTACTCTGCTCTGGTTAGGCCTCAGCTGGAGTATTGTGTCCAGTTCTGGGCGCCGCATTTTAAAAAAGATGTGGAGAAATTGGAAAGGGTCCAAAGAAGAGCAACAAGAATGATTAAAGGTCTTGAGAACATGACCTATGAAGGAAGGCTGAAAGAACTGGGTTTGTTTAGTTTGGAAAAGAGAAGACTGAGAGGGGACATGATAGCAGTTTTCAGGTATCTAAAAGGGTGTCATAAGGAGGAGGGAGAGAACTTGTTCACCTTAGCCTCTAAGGATAGAACCAGAAACAATGGGTTTAAACTGCAGCAAGGGAGGTCTAGGTTGGACATTAGGAAAAAGTTCCTAACTGTCAGGGTGGTTAAACACTGGAACAAATTGCCTAGGGAGGTTGTGGAATCTCCGTCTCTGGAGATATTTAAGAGTAGGTTAGATAAATGTCTATCAGGGATGGTTTAGACAGTATTTGGTCCTGCCATGTGGGCAGGGGACTGGACTCGATGACCTCTCGAGGTCCCTTACAGTCCTATAATCTATGAATCTATGAAATAAACATATTACAGGTTTAATTCAGAAATCTGGGAACAGTCAAGGTTTAGGTTAGTTCAGATTATTATTTTTATGAACCAGTTCACCATCTCTACAGAATTGTACTTGAACCATGAGTTTAATGGGAACCTTTTAGCCAAGGTTTGCATAGTGCAGTGTAAATCTTTGTTATTGCTTGCACGTTTTTAATGTTTCCTAAGCAGTTTATTGTGAATAAATATGTTATTTCAGAGCTCTGAGCACATTTTAGATCATCTGTGCAACCCAGGAGCATAACTGAGGTTTAGTAAGTTGCTCTAAGGATATGAGATTTATTAGACCAAATCAGACTTTGTAATTGACTGTAATTGACATGGCTGACACATTTTAAAATTCCAATCTTATAGAAAAAGATATGGCTTTACTATCAAAAAACAATGTAATAACTTCTAGAGATAGACTGTAATGAATCCATTTCAGATTTATTTATCCACTAACCTACTCACATTTAAGAATTCAGATTTGCAAACCTCAATTAAAAAGAAACAACACAAGTAATGAATATTGAATAGTTAAGTTAACCTTTTTAATATAAAAAAGCATTATTATGTTTGAGATAATCCAAATTTGAAAAAACCCCACTTATCTGCATGCATTGATCACCATTACATTGCAAGTAATTAACATATCTTTCATGTTTGTGGTATTCCCTATAAATATAAGAAATAGCATGATAATGCGGTCTTTTTGAAAAGGCAAAACTGTTCAAACTTTAATGGAATCAACAGTTTTTACAAGCAAATAAAAGAATGGACATATATTTTAGAGTTAATTAAATTATAGCATAGTAGCAATAGCCACATTTTAAAATAGTAACCAAACATGCTGTCTTTGATAAGATTTCTCTTCTTACATACGTTTAATGTCCAAATGTCTTTCCTGTTGGGTTTGGGGGAAAGTAGCCCAGTGAGTGATTCCCTTCTATTCACATCTCCTTTTTTAGTTGGACAGATTTCAGTATACATCTTAACCTGCAAATTTGCCAGTGTGTAACACAACAAATCAAAATGTATATCAAATGACCAAAATATGGAACACCTGTGTTTTGTCATGTTACCACAGAAATGACAGATTATAGTGGTTTTTAACTGTGAAACCTTTTTTGAGGGTGTTTTTCTCAAATTTTGAATTAAACCAATTTAAAACGAAAACTGGAAAAACATATTTTATATTATGCAACCACACAGACCCCCGCCATCCACCAGAGTGGTCATCAGGTTTGAATCCTGGATCTGCAGAACTCCAGCATAGGTTTCCCACCACTTAAACTAAAAAATTAACTGCTATCCTCTTTATGGACCAGCCACTGGAGGGAGGCATGACACACATTTTGCCAGTGGGTTACATAGCTATTTACTCAACAGTAGTAAAGTGTAAGGGAACGGAAACTCTGTTTTCTATTCCTTGCTCTGGGAGGGAACTGTGGTCTAATGGTTACAGCAATGGTTATAGCCAAGCACACAAATTTGGTACACATTCACTCTGAAAGATAGTGTGGCTAAATGGAAGAGGTTTTAATTTGCTATATTAAAGACCTGGATTATATTCCTAGCTCTTGTGCAGCCACTCAACTAATTTATTTGTAAAATAGGGAACATATATATGACTTATTTCTAGGATCAGATGGGAGGATTTGCTAAGTAATAAAGGCTATAAAGTGCATAAAAATATGAACAGCAGAGTTGAGACTTGAATTCATGGTCTCCTAGCTCCCAGTTCAGTGTATGTTCCCTAGATAGAGTGTTTGCAATGGGAAGCTCTCTCTCTTTTTCTTTTACCAACCCATCTGTCCCTCTTCCATTCCCCCATGGGACATCATTTACTTTGGCAGTTCAGTAGAACAACTAGCCCCTTTCAGCCAAAATTCAGAATAGTCAACAAAATATTGGTACGCTGAGTGCTCTGGGTTGCAGATTAGTTCTTTTTTATATGTCTGCTCAGGTGGGTGAAGGGTAACTGCCTGTGACAAGGTACAGAGGACCTATTTGTTTTCTCCAAACAAGGAAGTTAGCTCACTGTGCAGATTTTGCAAAGCTACACAGAGTGAAGTAATAGGACCAGTCTGGTTGTCAGAAGGGAAACAAGAAACTAAAAAACAGTCCCTTGGTAGTTAGAAGGAGAGAAGGCAGAACTCCACAGCCAGTTGTTGCAGACTGGGTTCTAGCCCATGCTGGGTAACGTTCTGTTTGCTAGTAGGTTATGTAAACTGTTTTGGTTCTCTTGTTGTAAACAGTTCACTCAGAAGACATCAGGAATAAAACCCAGAGGAGGAAAGTTGCTGAAAAACTTCACTGAAGAGCCAGCTGATCCATTCCACCTGCTCACACTACCCATACATACTTTGAGCAACAGCATCCCTGAGTCTGACTTGGTACTACAGCTTTCCTCTCTCTGTCTCTCTCCAGATTTAGCATATCTGGACCTGGTGTAGAAACAGGTGCCTTTTGTATTATTAGTTTCAGGGCCGGTGATGCACTGGGAATTTTGCCTGAATAAAAACAAACAAACAAACAAAAAAATCCCTTGGCTGGTTTTAGACCTGACTTCCCTGGTTGCAAGTATGTATTTTAGCACTTGCATGTCCAACTACTGTATCTGATTTTCACCCTGAGAGTTGAAGTGTAGGTACTATATGTTGTGGACCATGGAGTTGCACTGCTTGCACTGGGTCTAATTTTTCTCCCATTACCCAGTGATTCTGGTTTATTTTTAGGAAATATTTGGCTATGTAAGAAATTATAACAAATGTTTGATTAAAATAAAATGAGAGAAAATATTACTTTCCTTGACAAAGTTGCAAGAACCCAACACGTGCAAAATAATTACCAAAAATACTATAGGGAAGTAGCAAAAGTTCTGTTTTAATTTTCAGGCTTTAGTTTGCTCATTAATATACTGCTGTAGGATTGTTTATCTCCATGATGTCCTATTTCATTCCTTCTGTGGTATGCTTCGTGGGTGTGTATTTGATTATTTTGGCCTAAGATGAACACTTCTAATAGGCAACATGAGGAGGAGAGGGCACTGTGCCCAGAGAGGCAGAAAACCCTGTCATTCAGTCTTGAAGAACAGGAGGGGAGGGGAGTCTGAGGCCTTGGCTACACTTGCAGATGTACAGCGCTGTGAGTTAAACCTGACTTCATGCAGCTGAGTAGTGAGAGCACTGCAGTCTGTCCACACTGACAGCTGCCCAGCGCATTATCGTGGCCACATTTGCGGCAATTGCAGCGCTACTGGGAGCGGTGCATTATGGGCAGCTATCCCACAGAGCACCTTTTCCCATTCTGGCGCTGTGGGTTGTGGGAAGGGGGCGGGGTGCGGGGGATTCTGGGTCCTGTTCCAATGCCCCGTGATGCATCGCTTCGCATCCCAGAAATCCCTTTGTTTCCGTCCACCTTTGGCACCATCTTTCAATGGTTTCTGTGCAGCGCGATCTGTCTGCAGGAAATGGAGTCCGAACTGCTGAGGCGTATGCTGACGAGTCTCGCCAGCACATCACGTTTGGCTTTCGAACTATTCCTTAAGATCCAAAGTGACAGTGAGAGTGAGGGTGAGGATTCTGACATGCTATCGAGATGCGTAACGCGTACGACACGAAATTGCTTGTGGCATTCACGGACATGCTTAGCACCGTGGAACGCCGCTTTTGGGTTCGGGAAACAAGCACCGAGTGGTGGGATCACATCATCATGGAAGTCTGGGATGACGAGCAGTGGCTGCAGAACTTTCGAATGAGAAAAGCCATTTTCATGGGACTGTGTGAGGAGCTTGCCTCCACCCTGCGGCGCAAGGACACGAGATTGAGAGCTGCCCTGCCAGTGGAGAAGCGGGTGGCTATTGCAATCTGGAAGCTGGCAACTCCAGACAGCTACCGGTCAGTCGCAAACCAGTTTGGAGTGGGAAAGTCGACCGTTGGAATCGTGTTGATGCAAGTTTGCAAGGATGCATTAATCGCACCCTACTCAGAAGAACCGTGACTCTGGGTAACGTGCAGGAAATAGTGGATGGCTTTGCACAAATGGGGTTCCCTAACTGTGGAGGGGCGATAGATGGGACGCGCATTCCTATTTTGGCACCACCCCACCTAGGATCCGAGTACGTTAATTGGAAGGGGTATTTCTCTATGGTTCTCCAGGCACTTGTGGATCACTGTGGGCGTTTCATTGACATTAACACAGGCTGGCCTGGAAAGGTGCATGATGCACGCATCTTTCGGAACACTTGGCTGTTCAGGAAGATGCAGGCCGGGACTTTTTTCCCAGAGCGGAAGATCACGGTAGGGAAGTTGAAATGCCCATTGTGATCCTTGGAGATCCCACTTACCCATTAATGCCGTGGCTCATGAAACCCTACACAGGGAGCCTTGACAGCAGCAAGGAATGGTTCAACTACAGGCTGAGCCGGTGCCGAATGACCGTGGAGTGTGCCTTTGGCCATTTAAAGGCCCGCTGGCGATCTCTGTATGGGAAGCTGGACTTGGCCGAAAGCAGCATCCCCGCAGTTATATCTGCGTGCTGTGCCCTCCATAATATTTGTGAAGGGAGGGGTGAAAGCTTCACTCAGGCATGGACCTCTGAGGTTCAACACCTGGAGGCTGAATTTGCACAGCCAGAGAGCAGGACTATTACAGGGGCCCAGCGCAGGGCTGCAAGGATTAAGGATGCCTTGAGGGAGCAATTTGAGGCTGAAAACCAGCAGTGATATCTGGTGCCCTGCACGGGAGTGAAGTGCAGTAGTTCCAATCTTTAGGAATCAGTGTCTGCTTAGCAGACAAGCAGATTTGCAGTGCCTGTTTATTTCCTGGGCTAAGGAGTCTTTTACTTTATGCAATAATAAAGAATGTTTTCAAAGCCAAAGAATCCATTTATTGAAAAGAAAAAAAAATATTTATTGAAAAGAAAAAAGGGGGTGGAGTGGGGAACAGTGCAATCACAGATTCCTGTATGTCCTGTCTGGTGTGCTGTGCAGTGAGTGCTGCACTTCAGGGCAGCTATACTGCATGGTGATGGGGGTTGAGTGCAGAGGGTAAGGGTCGTGATCTTCAGGGTTGGGTGGTGAAGATACTGGTGTTGGAGGCAGCGGGTGGCGTGAAGAACACGGAAGTTGGGGAAAGTGGGTTGGAGGTGACAGTGGGGCACAATGGAAAGAGTTTTGGAACAAGGGCTGTAGTGGGGGGTGGCGTTTGCGTTTGCGGTACTGCTCCTCTTTCTGCATGGCTACCAGCTCCTGGATAGCATCTGCTTGGCGCTCCAGGATGCTGATGAGCCTATCAGTGCTTTGCTGCCGGTGCGCGGTGCTTTGCCGCCGGTGCGCGGTGCTTTGCCGCCGGTGCGCTGCGTTTTCCTGGCGGATCCTGCTTTCTCTCTCCCTCCAGTCCTGTGCCTTCTCATTCTCTTTAATAGATTGCTGCATCACTTCTTGCAGCATATCTTCTTTGCTTTTTCGCGGTCTCTTCCTGAGTCTTTGCAGTCTCTGAGCAGGCGATAAGAGGGATGGCTGAGGTCTCAAGGTTGATGCAGCTGTATAGGCAAAACGTAACATTTAACAGAGGCAGCATTGTTTATACCAGACAGAGTAATGATCCCCCCCGCACTTAAGGAGTAGAAAACACACAGGGTCTACACAATAGCATAATTTTCCCGTCCGAAACAGAGCACACATATCCCACGGGAGCCTCAAAATGGTGAATAATGGGGACTGATTGTTTCAGGGCTGCACTGTCCTCTGGGTTTCTGTGCCTTGGGGAGAGCCAACAGCTTCAGGGGGCACCTACACTGAACACTGTCCCAACATTTTCCACAGGAGTTCGTCCTGGACGATATCTCGCTGCTGAGGGTGACCTGGGAAGCAAGGGAGGGTCTTCTACTGCAATGCGGCTTCTGCCCTGGCCCATATGCAGCTTGCCTGTGTGCAGCAATGGTCCCCCCGCCCCTTGCGGCACAGTGGCGCGGACACGTTAGCCTGGCTGGGACAAGGACCACGATGGCTCTCCCTATAAACCTGCGCAAGCGCATTGCACACGTTCTGGATGAGACATTCGAAGAGATTACCGAGGCTGATTACCACGATGTGATAAACCACATCAATGCACTATTCCACATCTAGGCATGCATGCTTAACCCTCCTCTCCCAAAGAGCCCACACCGAAAAAATTCCTTCCCGAAAAAAAAAAAAAACACTTACCGGGAACCTGCTCTTCTGTTTGTCCTCCACCAAGTACCGGCTGCTGCGACTGGTTACCATCCTCCTGGCTCGAGAAGAGCTCCTGGCTGCATGGCTCCAGGGATTCCGGGGTGTCTCCATCCGGCCCACCACCATCACTCCCGTTTTCCTCCTACTCTTCCTCTTCCTCCCCCCACACCCCACCGGCTCTGAAGTGTCCATGGTGGTGCTCAGAGTGGAGGTGGGGTTAACCCCAAGTATCGCATCCAGCTCCTTGTAGAATCTGCAGGTCGCAGGGGGAGCACCCGAGCGGCCGTTTGCGTCGCGGGCTTTGCAGTAGGCACTCAGTAGGTGCAGACTTTAATCCTGCACTGCAGGTCGTCCCGGTCATGGCCCCTTTCCATCATGTCCTTTGATACCTTCCCGAAGGTATCGTAATTCCTACGGCTGGAGCGCAGCTGGGACTGGACAGCTTCCTCCCCCCAAACACTGATGAGGTCCAGCAACTCGCCATTGCTCCATGCTGGGGCTCGCTTGGCGCGTGGAGGCATGGTAACCTGGAAAGATTTGCTGATAGCACTCCACGCCACGCCGGGCTGAGCAAACAGGAAGGGGATTTTTAAAATTCCCGGGGAATGTAAAGGGTCGGTCACATGGTTGGTTACCTGAGGCCAGGGCGGTAGAGTTTGAACTGATGACCAGAGTGGCTAGAACAAGCATTGTGGGATACTGTCGAATAATTCTGGAGGCCATTCACAGCGCATTGGGTGGCCACACTGGCGCCGCAGCACTGCAGCGGCAGCGCTGCACTCGCTATTCCTCTCGGAGAGGTGGAGTACATGCAACCAAGGAGATACAGCGCTGCAAATGCCTTGCCAGTGTGGACGGGGAGTGAGTTACAGCGCTGGGGGTCGCTTTACAGCGCTGCAACTCGCAAGTGTAGCCAAGGCCTCAGTTTGAGGTAGAACTCATGGACTGAGGTAGGGGGGAGAACAAAGTAGAAAGAGGGAGGAATGTGGGTGTTGGAGTCCAGCCAGCAGGAAGGAGCACAGAGAGACATGTTTGGTTACAACAGAGGTATATACTTTATTAATAATTCACTTGAAGTGAGACAGGTAATCAGCACTACTTCCAGATGTAGTGAGACCTATAGGATTAATTCTTAATTTTATTTACAGCACTTCCACTATGAAATGAGTATCTTTTTGCCAGGCAGCGTTTCTCAATGGTAGTCTGGAAATACTTTCCCCTGCTCCCCCAAACAAATGTAGGTCCTGACCCTGCAAACATTTCTGGACATGCTTAACTTTATACAGGTTAATAGTTCCATTAACTTCAGTGGAACTATATGATGTGTATAAAGCTCTCTCTCTGTGTGTAAGAACCTACAGGATTTGGCCCACAGAGAAGATAAATGTATGCTGGCCCTTTTGAGCTCTATGACCCTTTACATATTTCAGTGTGATACAGCTAAATAAATTACTAAGAAATATGTTGACTTTTACATAGTTTCTTTCTGACTTAAATGGCAGACTTTAAACTTTCACAGAGTTTTCATTAAAATGATATAAAACAACAGATTTTCTTAGCTCCATTATAGTTAGTTTTCAAAGTACTGTGCAGTATGGTCCAAATGCTGTAATCCAATGCACAGCCTGACTGCCAAGCTATGTGCCTAGCTGGGAACCCAGGGAGCCTGAATCTCCCCCCAGGCTGCAGAGTGACTGTAGGAACATTTTGAAGCTTCTGTTGAAGCTGAAGGCAGAATAGGGTGACCAGATGTCCCAATTTTATAGGGACAGTCCCAATTTTGGGGTCTTTTTTCTTATATAGGCTCCTATTACCCCCCACTCCCTGTCCAGATTTTTCACACTTGCTGTCAGGTCACCCTAGGGCAGAAGAACTGTTGTGTTCATTTGTGCTCAAGTCTAAAATGACTTCTTATTTTGACATAGGAAACCAAGAAGCAACAAAAGGGAAGTCTCTGCATGAAATCAGAAAGTGCGTATCCTCTGTTTCAGGGTGCAGGAATTCTGAAAACAAAAGTGCTGCTGAACACTACAAAAATGGAGAGACCTATGAAATGTAGAAGGTGCAGTATGTAGGGGGGAAAAGGGATAAGTTACATAATTACATACACCATCAAAACTATTGATTTCAGTGGGAGTTATACATGCATAAGGGCTGCAAGATGGGACTTTTAAAATAGGAAATTATTACAGAGCTTGCCATGAAGGGTGAACTGCCTCCCTGGAAATCAGTAACTTCCTGTGTGGACACTTATTTTGGAATGTGGCTTATTTGGTATAAGTCATATATGGGTAATATCAGTAAATTTCCAGGTGTAGACAATCCCATATATCCAGAGCGGGTAATGAGTTACTTGTCTGAGTAGGTGAGCAGAACCAACTTAGCCTCTTCCCACAGAATCCAAACCTGTTAGCGGTGTGGGATGTTTCAAATATACACTACCAGCCTATTAAAACACCGTATAAACACAAGGAAGATAGGATTCCTGGCCTGAAGAGCAAGAAAAACTTCAGTCTCCAGGGTTGTCAATCTGTTTCCTTTCACCAGCTTAAATTTGTAATGATTTTTTTAAATATTCATACTATAGACCCAGTAACAAGCTGGTGAGTAAGCAAGTGTGTGATGTTATTGTAAAAAGCAGTTGTAAAGTGAGAAATATGGAGTGTGAGATTTTTGTAAAATAACATCCACACATGATTATGACTTCAAGCTAAAACAGAAAAAGACCCTTTTTATTACTGTCTCCATTACTGTTGGTCCTGTACAGAAACCATGGTATTCTCCTGACAGCATCAAACATTGACCTTGTCATTTTAATATCACATACAAACAATCATTTTCATAGATGCCTCACTTATGAAAACATTTTTTAGCTAAAATATAGGGAAAACCTTCTCACCTGTTTCTATTGCTATTTGAAGTACCCTCACACGGTGGATTAAATTTTCAGAAGTGACTAGCAATTTTGGGAACCTCTGTTTTTGGAAATTGAATCACTTTAAAAGGACTTTTTTTACAAGGACAGTGTTGGTGCTCAGCATTTTCTGAAAATCAAGTGCCTTAAAGGAATTTAAAATAGCACACTCAAAAATCTAGGTGCCCCAAATCTGTAATCACTCTTGAAAATTTGGATCAGTAAATAAACTAATTTTATTAAGTGTTTTATCTGAATATAGTGTGAAATATGGAACACACTTTGTGTGAATAATATCTATAACTTTTTCATTGGTTTTCTTGTTTCTTAAGTTTCCAGTGTGTTTATGGAACAATATTAGAATCTGCCTTTGGCAAAAAAATAACTAAAAAAACCCTCTATCTGTAAATTCCCAAGGTTCTTTCTTTCCCAAGTGTCTTTCTTATATTTCAAAGGATAATTTGTTCTGTCTTCCCAATTCAGAGCTCATATGAGGATTATGAACTGAAAGAGGGGTCAAATTAGCCTTAATTTGGCTTGGTTAACTGCTAACTCTTCTGGTCTGATGTTTTTGTCTTTTTACAGCTGAACACTTTGCTTTCTAGTTTGACTATTGGTACTCATGATAGGCATTTACTAAGAGTAGATTTTGTTTTGGTGGTGGATGCAAATATTTTAATCTATGTCTTATGAGGACTGGTTGTCTCAGGGAATTGGTAATAGGCTACAGAACCTTTCACCTTTAAGGTCATTGGTTCACATCAGCATCAGGTCAATAGTGGTGAAAAGTCATTACTTGTCTGGCATCTGTTTGGTGGCTGTTGTCAAATTATTTCATAGTCTCAGTCCAGTTCCAAGGACAGGTGCTGTCTAGGCCACCAAAAAGAAAGGCTCACAATTGACATGTTTTGACAGTTTCGGAAAAGACCTGAGTAACCTAATGGGTGTGTGAATACAGAACTAAGCTACCCTCCCATCCCTAGAGGTGACCCTTCCAGTATGGGGTTGACCAGAATGTCATTGTCTACCTGGAGTTGCTGTGGTGCTGGACAAGGATGGAGAGAATCTGGGTCCGTTGTTGATTAACCTGCTGGAAAACCACTGTTTACTTAGGTTAGAATGAGCGGGAGAGGGGCAACTTCACCAGCTGCCCCGACACCATACTGCAATCCTTAGCGCTCTGACAGTGCCTTGTCTTGCAGTCTGGGCCCTTGTCCCCTCCTGATCTCCTGGAGGCAGCTTGTGGCTTCTTCTGTTCTGCGGTGCCCACCTTGCCGGGGCTGAAGGGGAGAGAGAAAGGTCAAAGCTGGCAATGGTATGAAATTCGAAGTGATTGGATGTGAGGGAGGAGACAGCTTAGGCTGGTGATATGTGCTTGGAAACAAAGGCAAAGGGGACCCTAGGATCAGTGTTTCAATCTAGACCATCTGTTGGCTTTCACGAGAGCCCTGCTGCAAAGCATCCCAAAGCCTGAGGTGCGTGGGTCAGACAAACCCTTCCCTAGATCTGCCTTTCTTCTGTAGCTCCGGGGAGCTGGGGCTGGGAGCTGCCGGGCTGGTAGGTTTCATGGTCCGTGTTAGTTAGAAGTCTGGCCCGGCAGCGCACGGATCGGACAGAACCCCAGGGCCGCCTAGCCCCAGTGCTGCCCAGGGCGGGAAGGACGGGCGCCCTCTTGGGTTTCTGTCCCCCAGCAGCAGCTACATCTCACCAAAGCACACACCACACCGCGGGCAGACTTATGAGCTCCCCACGGCTCGTACAGCCCCCAGCTTCCCTCTGCCTTGAGCAGAGCATTAGTTCGGATCTCGCTTGATTCAGAGAGCAGCAGGGACGAAGGGCTATTTTATTATTATTATCTGGAATTGTTGCCGCCTCCTAGCTGCCTTTCTTTCCCCTGGACTTGTAACTTGCACCCTGCCTTGATTTTCTTCGTCCTTACTTCCCTGTTTTCTCTGCAGTATCCCTTGGGTCTCTAGGGTCCTGTACTATATTGTAAAGAAATGACTACTCTGTTTGCTGCCAGGCACGGAAGGCAGCTGCGTCAAACCAAGTCTGTGTTTCAGGAGTGTTCAGCGCGAGGAGCTTCTGGGGCAAGCTATTGGCAGACACAGACAGGGCTGAATATGCCGCGCAGAGTTTGGGATTTAACAAGTGGGATTTCCTCCCCGTGCCCAGCACCAGGATCTCCTTTGCCAGGAGCCACCCCTTGTCGCCTTGTCGTGTGCCACGAGCATTAGTGGTTGTAATGTAGCCCTTGGTATTTATGTTTTGCCATGTATGGTTTTTTTTTTTTTTTGTATTACAGCCAGTAACAATGGTGAGCCCTGGTTGGTCCCCGGAGATGGGACGGCAGTGAGTTTGGCTGGTGCCTGGGGCCATTCTTATTTGCTCCCTTTACCGCTGCTTTCTTTGTGGGTCGCCTCGCCCCCATGTAATAGTTCGGGGGGGAGGGAGGATGGCGGAAGGGTTGGCGAACAGCCCATCCCCAAAGGCAGAACCTTAATTCTTGGTTTTGAAAGAAACCTTCGGGAGGGGGGAGTGCAGACAGCACAGCCCTTCCCCATCGCAGCACAGAGTGTGGCACGGAGCAGAAGGGTACTATCCAAAGCAAAGGTCCGAGGAGGCAAAGCGTAAGGTCTGACCCTCCTAATGCTTGGGGTTTCGAGCAGGATGATTCAACTGATTCGCCTGCTCCGGATCGGTTTGGGTTTGGATGCCCCATCTTTGGCTAGAATAGGCTGTAGGAATGGGTCCACTTATTGTTTAAAGTCTCCTTCCTCTAGCCTCTTCTCTTCTTCAAGGGAAACTAAATCTAAACGCTGCAATGCAAGGGGGAGTGTGAATGTCCGTGAATCCCATCTGAATAAATGTCTATATATTAATGAATTATTAACTCAGCCACGAGTGACCTTAAAACTGGAATGAGGAGATGCCTAGGGCAAGAAGGAAAGCTGCTGAATCCTTTATCGGACTCCTGTCAGAGGCAACCGACCATTTGTCTTCCCCAGATCAGGAGAATTAATTAATATGAAAGGCAAACTTTTTAATTGTGTACCAAACAATATCAGATAGGGGCTCCCCCGATTCAACCCCTCCCTTTTAGGGGGTTTAGTTCCCCTCCCTCCGAAAACCCAGTCCCCAAAGAGAGAAAGAGGGGGAGAGAGAGAGACTAGCTAAGGATTTTTTTTTTAATTCCCAGGGAAAATGATGAATTTGGGTAGTTAATTTATCGATCCTGGTTCCTCTTCCTACTTGTTTTATTTTAGAGGTCATTAATCAATGAAGAAAAACACCACCGTGTTCCCCTTTGCATTTAATACACTTACCCTCATTTATTTCTTTTGAACAAATTCCTAGCAAATATTCACCAATCGATTCGTTAGCGATGGATTTTTATAAAGGTTTGATCGGTTTCTAAACGGTCAATGTGATTTGTTTCAGTGCTCGTCCTCTAAATAATGAAAAACCCAGCGAGAGGAGGAGGGGGCTAAAAACTCTTTTCTCCCACCGCCTCTATAAACACAGAAGTTACAGCAAGAAATAATAACAATAAACCTCCAGAGACAAGCGGCGGGGGAGGGGGCGATATAAAAACACACACACACGCACCCACAAACCTAGAAAGACAAACCAGAGGTTGGACTTGGCTAAGCAAAGCTGGTACTAAACTATAAGACCAGGACTGACACTTAATTTCGTTTGTTTCTTCTCTTTCAGACCCCACATCTGTTATTTTAAATGCTCGGCTCGTGTCGCAGTGTTATCTGTTATGACTGAGAAACGCAAGAAGTGTGTGACCCTTCCAAAGCCAGCTCCTTTAACCCCATCCCTGGAGAGGCAGGGAGCAGCTATCACCCCGCTGTGACTTAGTACCACTGGGATCCCTCTGGTTATTTAGTTTAACAGCAATTGCCTGCCCAGTCTTCCAGAGTGAATCGAGTTAATTAGACCGACTGGATTATTTTCCATTTGGAAAAAAAAATCCAATCGACAAGGCTCATTGGTCCCCTGGTCATTGCTGGACTCTGCATGAGTGACAGGGACAGCCGAGCAGTATTTCCCGGAGGAGCCCTTCCAATCCCAGACAGAGACAAGGAGCCCGATCCTGCCCCCTCCCCGCATTGATTTCAATGCAAGAAGGATTGGCCCCACAGTCTGGTATAGCTACAGCATCTGCCCTGCAATGCTGCCACTGAGCCCTGCTGCATTAGGCGTCCAACTTTCCAGGCTCTCCAGTCGGCCCTGAGAGGGTGGAGGGAAAGGACAACTTTTTTTAATCCTGTTTTATTTTGGATTTGATCTTTCTACCCTCATTTGTCAGAAATCTCGGGAGGAACCTGATCCTCCTGTAGGAGATTCGAACACCTACTCGGTGCCCTTGCAAATCGCCTTCTGCCATCTTGATCACTCAAAGGGAGACTTTCCTCGTTACAAGTATGAGAGTGCCCTAGTTTTGCAATAGCAGATAAAAATCTACTAATATGAAACTACAGGCATCATTTCTGTAACAATCCAAGGCAAATGGAGATATTGACAATACACTTAAACCCATTAGCTGTGAGCATTTCCCTACTACTTCATGTTTTTCGAGTGTGAAACGAATGTTTAAAGATTGCTGCCATTAAAACGCATTTAATATTTGTAAGGACATTTCGTAATAAAAAAAATCATCATTCAAAGATGTGAATTTATAAAATACATGTAAAAAACAAATAAGAGGAAATAAAAAGTTTACCGGAAAAGAACTGATGAAGCATAATATATAGTATTAAAATGAGAACAAAGAAAACCTGTAGCCCTACGCATTTCTGCATATCTATCAACATTTTATACACACAATAATAAGAAAGTGATAAAAAAAGGTTCTCTCCCTCTCCACACTTTTCTCCTGTGAACTAAATACCAACATTTCAGAACTTTTAAAAGTAGATTAATAGAGGAAAAGGACTGAGAATTCATTATAACTGGCACAATAGAATTGATCAAAAACAGTGGAGTTTTTTATGGCTAGCTTAATATCCCATAAAATCAGTTCTTTCCCCCTAGTTGTGTTTGCCTTAACTTAGGTGTTATCAATCTATACAGCACATGACGAATGACCTTGTCAAAATGACGCCAGTCAAAACATTTTTTGTCCCAGCTCTGTTCAAATTTGTGTTAAAATGTCCTGCCTTAGACACAGACAAAATCTAAACAGCAGCTTTCCCAGGCTCTGCAAGAATGAACGGGTGGGAAAGAAATAAGTAGAAAGTTGAAGAGAAATGTCTTCAATTAATTGTTTAAATACTGAGACACACTACATAGAGAGAGAGAGAATATGGTGTGTGTATAACGTCAAAATGAAATAGAACAATATGAATTATATCGTTACATTTGATAGGTATTTTGATCTGATCATTTTATATTAAATGTATATATTTGGATAAGTATATATTATATAGGACAAATGATATCCCTTTTCTATCATTTCATGCGATGTGAAAAAGAGCCCGAAGAAACTTGATCTTAAGTACTAAGTGATACATGAAATTTCCCAGTAATTACACGGAAAATAGCCAACCTTGTGGTCCTGAATTTCGAGCAAGGAAAAAAATTGTAGTTAAAGCGCAGACGTTTAGCAAAGGAGGCTACGTCTTGACTACCTAAACTTTGGTTTGTGTGGTGCACTAGAGTACGTATAGATTTTCTGGAGTATGAACGGGCTAACTCTCGAGTCCAGAGAGAACTAAGGCAGAAGTAGAGCAGATTGAAAACAGCGGGTTTCTCCACCTATCCTGGGAACTCTTGAAATGGATCTTATTAAAGTACCCATGGAGAACAGAAGGTAAATTATACCGAGAAATGTAAAAAAGGAGTGTATGCGACCAGATGTGCACCAGGAAAGCAGAGAAAGGGGAACAATTAATAAGGAAACGAACAAGGAAGCGAATCAAAATACACCGTAGCATCTGCACGATAAAAGCAAAATGTAAATCAAAGGTCAAATACATGAAGGCGATCAAATGAAAGTGTCATAGGAAACTGATCTACAAAAGAGTCCAACCTGAGCACACCGAACTACAAGGAAGAGTTTAAAGCTGTCTGCACTGAAAGGAACACCGCCTACTATACAGGTCCCTTCGAGCAGTCCCGCTTTGTCGTTCAAGATGCTGTCGTTTGACAAACCCATAGCAAACAAGTAAAACTTTACACTTCGTAGTCCTGCCTTAGCGACTAAGCAGGAAAGTCTGAACATCTCAGAAGTCCCACTTAGCCACCGTTCCCTATCTGTGTGCTAATGGAAACAGACCTGTTTTAAGTACCCTAAGTCCCGCAGTTTAGGGAATGGGGACATCTTTAAGAATGAAACAGGAACAAAGTGCGTGAGGCTGCCAAAAAGGGGGCTCTGTGTTTAGACCCACGGTTAACCTCCCGCTCCTTCCCCTCTGTCTCTCTCCCTCCCTCCCTCCCTCTCACACACACCACACACTGTATTTTGTGCTGTCGTAAAGCCCACGTGTCCAGCGCAGAGTCTGCCAGAGAGGAGCCCGGACGCGCCTGAAATACTCAGCCACAGCAAAGGGAGCCCGGCTGCTCGGCTCTCACCAGGTTTATCCCTTCCAGCCGCTACCTGGAAGCTCGTGTTGTCGAGGGATAACAAAAAAGTCCCCTTCTTAAACCTCGTACGGCTTGTGATCTCCTAGGGCTGTACACCCAGCACAGACACACACGTAAAGCCAATAGAAATACTCAGGTAAGGGGGAGCCATGCCATGCCAGGCTCTGGGTCGGGTACACCAGGGGAGCTGCGGAAGGCTGTTTCGATGTTTGTTTGGGGTTTCTTCCTCCTTCGAGGCCGCTATCTGCAATTGTGTCTGACTGTGCCGAGTTCGCTCAGGGATGCCGCTGAGCGATTGTTTTTCTCATACATACAGATCTCGAAATACAGAATCGTTTTTCCTCCCACCCTTTCTATAAAGTGAACTTTGGGGTTGTTTGTGGGTGGTAAAAATGCACCGGGGTGGGGGAGATGGAGAAAGGTCCTTGCAGCAGGCAGGGGGGCAGTTAAGTCACGGAGCTTTGTGGAGGCATGGCGAGCTGGCTGGCTTGTCTTTCTGATTTTGGGGTGGCTCCCAGTGGCACCCCCTCTCTTTGCAGACACTTGGCGTGAAGGGCTGTACATGCCAGACCCCCACCCCACCCCCGGCCCAGTAGCTCTGTACTGTGGTTTATTGACAGAGAAGCACTTAGTGCACGGTGTAGTCGTTGAAAAGTTCCCTTCTCTGCCTGTTTCGGAAGGGGCTGGTTATGTATGTCAGGCGGGGACTTCTCTGACCCTAGGCTGTTTTTTTTTCTCGCTAAGGCTGGGACACGGCAGAAATCAAAGCAGGGCACTTCGTTCTGCCTGCTCTTTCAGACAGCCCCCGCACCTCGGCCGCGCGAGGCGGTGTCTCTGAACGCTGGCTCGGCTTGGGGCAGGCAGGAGGCACCGCGCGGAGGTAGGAGCTCACGCCTGTCTCTCCCGTTTCCCCTGCTCTCTAGGCTGCAGAGATGTTGAAGCCCGGCGACCCAGGCGGATCTGCTTTTCTGAAGGTGGATCCAGCTTATCTCCAGCACTGGCAGCAGCTGTTCCCGCAGAGCAGCCAGCTCAAGAGCAGCGGGGCCCTCACCCAGCTCCCGCCGCCCGAGAGAGCGGATCCCTCGGCTGACAGCCTCCGCCAGCGGCCAGCCTCTCTCTCCTCCGCGTCCTCTTCCTCCTCTTCGTCCACCCCATCTTCTTCCACCTCCTCTTGCGCCGCCGCCGCCGCTTCCCTGGCCGGGCTGACCTCGATCTCTGTGGCCCAGATTCCTGTCTTTGGGCCGCTACCGAGCTCCGAGTCCCCCTCCGGAGCCCCGGCCTCCCTGCAGAGCAAAGACTTGTGCGGCGGGGGCGCCAAGTGCAGCGAGCGGGCTGCGCCCAGGTTTCGATGTACAGCAGAGGAGCTGGACTATTACCTGTATGGACAGCAACGCATGGAGATCATCCCCCTGAACCAGCACACCGGTGACCCCAACAACCGTATGTACCCCTTCATACAGCTACCCTCCCTGCCCAGGGCAAGCCTGACACCTAAAGAGTCCGAAATCAGTCCGCTCACGCCCAAGACTGGGTAACAACGACCTTGAACCTGCACCCTATCGCTCTGCACCCTGCTCTCTCCCACTGACAAGCGTCAAATGTCCTGCTCTTCCCCGCCAATTACAATTAGTCGCATTGCTTGGTAGAGCCAGGTTTAAGTGCATTGCTTGGTAGAGCCAGGTTTAAGTGCATTGCTTGATAGAACCAGGTTCCATTTCTGTCGAAGACCCTTCTCTGGGAGGTGCCCTTTACAAAACAAGGTTTTCTGGGAGCAAGTTTTTGAGAGAGTGCTTAGGGAAATGAATTCAGAATGCAGATAAGCAACACAGCAATTCACTGTGAAGTGGTTCCTTTTGTTTCTCTTACTTGGTGCCTATATGGAAAGCCAAAGTTTGCAGGACATTATTCTTAGCTCTTTTACAATAAATCAATTACTCAGCTGCGCTTGGCAGGCGAAAAGTTTTCATTTGAAGGGCTGTGGAGAACTTCCTCCCCGCCCCCCCTCCCATCTCACCTTGGAATATCATTTACCTTTCAGAGCTTGTTAACATCAATCACACCTTGCTAGTTTATTTTTATTTCTATTGAAAAGTGTGACATAGTAATCTAATATGACACGTTTGCTTTCAAAAGTATAAATGTCCTATACCGGACTGGATGTCAAACCCAATTTTGTACATGGGATTTGATAGGCACTTAATCCTGTTATCACCGCAATATTTTTTTTATTTTTTGGAGGTAGACCCAAATTATTAAACAGTCTTTGTTAATTTCTAGAAGTTGTTTACACCAACTGTTTATAGCATTCATAAATATTAAATATACCTTCAATAGCCTCAATAGATAATATTAATTAAAACATGTTAATACTTTCTCAAAGTATTGACTGGATTGACCCATCACATTTATTAACAATAACATACATTTCGTCTCTATGTAAGTAGAACGCTCTAAGATATCTTTATCTCGTATGTTTTCTGCATTGTTCCCAAAAGACTGCTTCTTAAAATACTTCGAACTTTTGTTTTAGATATTAAAAATACTCCAAAACTCAACAACAAGCCATAAACACATACAAAAGTAAAATGTGGGTTTGTTTAATTTAATTTCAAAGACTGACTTGTTTCGAAAGTTGCCATTAAATGGCACTCTGTTGTGAATTAATTAAATTACATTGATATTAATACTCTTAAAGAGTATGAGGGAAGACGGTACAAGTTTAGTTCCTTCTTTGCCTTGCAAATGTTTCTGTTTTGGATAGCGGTTTAGTTTTCAGTGACTTTTGTGCTTCAATTTTACTCTGTAGTCAAAAGACTTAGCGTATTTTCTACTCTCCAGTGCAGAAAACCTGATCTCATAAATTACATGCACTTAATGGAATTTGAAATGCACTTTTAATCGCCAACCAAACTACTCAGACAATACATGTTTAACTTCTCAGAGCAGCTCTGTAAATCTACAAGATAAAGGTTTTAAAAAGAGAAAGAAAGATAAAGTGATTTGGAAGGAACATTTTTAAGGAGTGAGTGGAATAAATAGCACGCTGGTGAAGTCTGCAGAGTTTCTTTCCAATCACAGCATTAAAGGTGGATTTGATAAAGAATACATCGATCACAAAGGACGTTTGTAAAATGTTCATCTTGTTGTGCCTGAATAGTTTTCACCGTGTGAAAGCAAGGGAGAAATGGTGCAAGAATTATTACATTTTGCAGGTCTTCAGTAAATGCATTGTCATTTAACTTGTTTGGTAGGCAACTTTTCCTTGCAATTATATTAGATTTATTATTATTGTTATGTATTTATTATTTAATAAGAAATGTTAACAGGTAGATATGTTTGCTCTGTGATTTTGGGCAATATATTAACAAAAGGGAGATAATACATATTTTATATGGAAATTACAATAATATGCTCTTCACTTATTAAGGCACAATTCAAAAAGAAAACTGATCAGCACTGGGATAGCTGGTACATACATCATATAACGTGAAAGAAAATGTATAGAAATCACAGTACTGTGATCTTTGGTAGAACTGATTTTCAACTAGCTTCACTACTTCCTTAATTCAGTGTACTGTAGGTGGCTCTCTGAGGGGAAGGAGAGTGGTTTGTGGATGAGGTGAGAGGTGATTGATTTTAATTTGAGTTCTAGCTCCAAATAAATCTACCGAAGTTCCAAGATTGGCAAAGAGTCACTTAAAAAGCACAGAAGTTGCAATGCTGCTTTTTTTTTTAAAGAGTTCTGTGCCCGAAAGATAGCAACAGATTGAGGGCCCGATCTGTTGAAGTAAGTGGATAGTATAACAGAATAGGGACTGCGGGATCGGGCCTTGATATATGCAGAAGTTTCGAAGTACACATTTTCGGGGTTAGGCGTAGATATTTCTTGGATTTAGTTTTGTTTGCGCTTCTTCTTAAAAATACGGTGAAATTATAAGTCATTGTAGTCATTATTTCTTCTCTAAATGATACTTTTAACATCCTTTCCCCCAACAAGGAAGAATAAACTCCTTCTCTGCCTTACAGGAATCACAGTTTGGATTAACATCTTTAGGGAAACACAGTCTCTTTTATCAGAGGGTAGCCGTGTTAGTCTGTATCCACAAGACTATTATTATTGGGCTGCAGAAAAGAGACTGGTTCAAACTTTTTCCTTGACCTAGATGCTTTGCAAATAAAACCTCCCCCACACGTTTAATATTAATATTGTGGCACAAAGACCTATAGTGATGATGAATTCCAAATTCACATGCACCACTAGCTCAATAGCTTGCATATTGTGCCTAATAAATACATCATTTAAATTAAATAAACAATACAAAGTTGCAAAGTGCGTTTTTGGCTTTGACACCATTTAAACGCTATTATAATGTAAGGTTCACATTTAATTTATTTGATTTAAAATATTTTACGGAGAATTATACAATATGGACGATCACAAAGGTGATTGTAGTTTTGACGATTTTGGTTAGTAAAGTTAATACGTCTTTTCAAAATGCGTATTATTTATCCTATAATAGTAAAAAAAATTACTCTAACAAATACTAAAACCCTACCTTATCCTACATATTATCCTGTTCAATTATGCTAGTCAATTAATATCCTATCATCACTCATTTATATGGACTGTTATGACGTTAAAGATAGATGCGAAAAAGTTACTCCCAAACACATGCGTCGATTTTTAAAGATCAGTTGAAAATTGTTGAATTTTTTAAACGAATCCACAAGGATTGTGGGCTAAATGTCTGTTGTTGTTTTTTTCTCAAATTGAGTTATTTTGAGTTAGAGAATCACAATAATCAAACTAATTAGGGCCCAAACCTACAGTCTTTACTCCCATTGAAGGAAATGGGATTCTATTAAAATCAATGGTAATGTTGCCTGAGTAAGAGATACGCGATTGCGGACAATTTTCTGAGTAGCTCTTTATCTAAAAGGAGCAGAATTATTAGGGTGGCGGGTTATGAAGGAGGGGATATATATAGGAGGGGATGAGGTCCTGGGTTGGGTATTTGAATACCAAATTTCAGTGTGGGGAAAAGTTGAACTGCCCCAAGGACAGCCGTCCCTTGCTCCTGGGAAGAGGCTTTCATACTGGAAAGGCTGAGTCCTCTTTCTTAATTGTAAAGCACCAACCTGCCGCTGTAATAAATACGCTGTGTAAAACGAATGGGTCACATAAACCAGCGTCTGCACGCCTCGTACTATTCGATTTCCAGGGAGCTGCGAGTGTATATATAGCATTATAGGGAAGTGGATCAGTGTGGGGAATATTTGCATTTTTGCAGATTGCTGGTAACATGTATGATTTAGCTATTTTACATCATTGGTTACCCAGCACCCTTAAACATAGCAGATAGCCATATATTAGATTGAGGTTAGAGAAGGTGGTGACTGTTTATTTAAGGTGATAAAATGGCCCATCAGCAGTAATCTCCATCGATATGTGCCACAAGGAGATGAAGGATGAGGGGACAAGCCACAATTAATTGCCCTATAGTTTTGTTGAAGAGAGTAGAGCCAGTGCAGACCGAGCTTCGATCTCCTCTCCTAGAGCCCATTCATCATCTCTACATTGTATATGGGGGTCTCTGAGGGGCAGGGGGTGGCAAGGTTTATCTACACACAATATTCTCCTAACCTTCTGATACCTGACACTGAAATTTAA
Source organism: Trachemys scripta elegans (assembly GCF_013100865.1). Taxonomy (NCBI): domain Eukaryota; kingdom Metazoa; phylum Chordata; order Testudines; family Emydidae; genus Trachemys; species Trachemys scripta. The sequence continues at coordinate 73,550,663 of NC_048303.1, forward strand.
TTCCTTCATACACTCGGTCGAAGACAGAGAACATCAAAATCCTTCTCCCCGCCCCCGCCCATCGCCCCGAACACCCTGTTTCATTTTCGGCGGTGAGGGTTTTCCAGCAAAAACTGAGAAAACCCTACCTCATCCCGCGCTGTTCTGCATACAGGAGTCATCTGTCCCCCCACCCCCTGGCTCCATAAAGAATCAGTGAGGCGGAGTGTGACTTTCTGATCTCTCTCTGGTCTTAAAGCGAAGCGATTCACCCCCCAGTAGCAACTACCCCTTCCGCTTTGGTCTATGCCTGATGTTATATAGGGGCAAAGCTCTTCCCTCTGGGTGAGATGGGGAGGGAGTGATTGAGGGTCTTGCTCTTGCAGGTTTGAGAAAAGGGGCTTGGGGATTGTGCAAAGAAAAAAACAACGCACATACTTTTAACGATCTATCTATATCACCTAGCCACGCGGCTGTAAGTGTGCCCCAATGCAGGATACCTCCCCCTAGTGCATTGCGCTAGCTTTATGGATCCCTGGGGGCATGTTTATTCCATAATCCGGTTGGAAAGGGGGGCAGCTAAGCAGCCAGGCCTTCGCCTTGTTCCCGTCCCCGGAGGACGGATGGAGCCGCACACAACCCGGGGAAGCCCAGGAGGGTGGGAGTGGGCGAGATGGCGCTGTCCGCAAAGTGCCTCCGCAGCAGCGGCGCGTGCCCTGCCTGGTGGCACCTGCTGCCGAGCCCGAGTGCCTGGGCGGCGCCGCGCGCTGAGGCGACAGGCTGCACAGAACGGCCCCCGCCCCGGGCGGCAGGCAGGAGGGCTGAGCTGGCTGCCAAACCGCCAAGCGAGGGCAATGGAGTTATACGTAGCTGGAGCCATGCGGAGGAGACAACACCAGGGCGACGGAGGAGCCCTGGGAAGGAGTGGGAGTGAAAAAGCAGAACCCCTCCTCCTTGCGGAGCGCACTGGCCTGCATTAAACTTAGCCTGAGTGTAGAGACTTCTGCTGAGGCCAAGGCTGGTTTCAGGTGCAGAGAAAGAGCGAGAGGAGGGCAGCAAGAAACTCCTCTGCTTTACTGCTGCTGCCACTGTTACCTGTGTGGTCTCTCTGGGACACCACGGAGGGGACTTTAAAATCAGGTAGATTTTTATTCCAGAGAGAACAATGGTGTGAATCCAAGTTGAACAGGCTTGAAAAAATCCCCCCCCCCACCTCAAAGGGGTGAATTTCCATCTGGTCAAAATCAGACCTCTTAGAAGATTCTAGAAGGTAAAAAAAAAAAGGTCCAATTTCCCAGCCAGTGACCAATCAGCCCCCTTCCCCCCTACTAATGGTTGAGCTATGGTGGTAACCTCTAACGAAGCAGGAAAGCCAATCTAAAAAAATCTAGCTTGTAAATGATTGTGAAATATGCTTTACCTGTCTTGGTGCTGTCTTCTTTGTTGTTGCATATAGTTCTAGTCATGGGCATATATAAATATTGATAGGAGACTTAGTTTAATACAAATACTATGACTAATAATAATTAATAATGAATACAATAATTTGGCACATAATCCCATGGAAAATTAGCCAATCTGGTGACAAGAAAAAATGAGCAAAAGAGAAGGAAAAGAGATCATCCCCTATCAATGAGGAGGGCAAAATGCTTTTTGGGACGGGTTTGGTTTTGGGTTTTTTGCACAAGAGTATCTCCAAGTAATTTACACATTGTGATGAATTTGTCTTGATAACACCCCTATGAAGTAGGGACATATTAGTTCCAGTTTACCAATGAGGAAACTGAGACACATGGAGATTAAGTGGTTTACCTAAGGTCGCATAAAAGGTCTTTAGCAGTCAGGAAACCAAAGTGCAGGTCTCCTGACTCCCAGTTTAGGCCCTTAACCACTAAGAACAACCTTCCTCTCAGATGTGTATATTATCTGTGTACACAGAGAGATAGGGTTAGTAGTATATGATTTATATTTATACGTTGGCAATAACATTTGAAATGATGGGCAATTATACTGGATACCAGCAGACTCCTAGTGAATCATGAAGCACAAGGTCAAAGGCCAAACTTCTTCAATACAAGCAAACTGCAGGTATCCGGCATAACTGCACCTTTGAAACACATTATTGCTGAGATGAAATGTATTTTCTTTCATTTATTGTTACAGCTGGTTATTTGGTTTATACCATTATGTTGGTTTCTACATGCACCTTCAAGAACTTTCTTCATCCATTCGGCTTTCATTTTAAATATACAGTGCTGCTGTTATTCAAATTAGTGTGCTTTGAGGTTGTGCTTGTGTCTTTTGGGGGAAATGGTGTGTTCTTTCATTTTGCTTGAGTCTGAGATTTGTATATGTATGTGTGTGGAGTTATATTGCAGACTTTATGGTGTATTCATTTAATGGCAGTTATTGTATGGGGCAGAATAAATGATAAAAATATTGCACTCCTCCCCAAAGAGCCATAGCAAGAAATTCTACAAATAGATCATTTAAGTTTTTTCCCTTGCTCCTTCCTTCCCCTTATTCCTCCCATCAACAGAGTGTGGGGATATAGAGTGAGAAACTGTGAGCTATCTCCAGAGAGTCTGGCTGCATTTTCATTTGTTAACTCCAGCATTCTCAGGGAGGTAGTGCTGAATTTTACCAGGAGATACCCAGTTTTGGCTGAAGTCTCCCATGCTTCATCCATTTCCATCAAATCTCTGTTTTCTACTGCCATCTCCTTTAGGCTTTCTTCCTGAATTAGGGCCTGATCGGTAGTCAGTTGATGTAAATGGAAATATTTCCATTCACTTTAATGAGCTTTAGATGAGGCCAGTAGTGTTCATTACCATTTGGATCCATTAGGGTCAAAAAGTAGGGCTTGCGCAGTGGTATGCTACTTACTGTGCTGGGTGGCAACCCTTCTGAAAACCTCAGGACTGCTGTACCATTTACAGAAAGACCAGCAAATCCCTTCTGCATTCACTTTGCACATATTTTTTTTTTGGGGGGGGGAACTACAGTAGTGCAGTAGAATCCTCATACTTCGGGGTGTAAGTTGATCAGAAGTGGGGGATAGAAGTACAATAGTGACTAAAAGCATGAATGTTTCCGATCTTGCTTAGCATTAATGACAGACTTATGTTGCACTGCCAACACTCCTCCCTTTTACACCAGACTCTCTAGCCAGCCCAGTTTCAGAAAATATCCAGCTTTTCAGTCTTTCAGCCTTAACAGTAATGAAAGGGAAGAAGTACATCAGGAAGAGAAGATTCTACAGATGCCAAACATCACCTATTATTGTTCCCAGGGGGTAGTTGGTGGACAGGGAACAGCAGTACCCTTTGCTAGCTGGTGAAAGAGAATCTTCTCCTGGGGCCAAGTGACAGTGACATGGCATCCATTTATATTTTTCTTCAAATTCCCAATCTCTATTTCTTAGAGATAGAGAGTGCTAAAAGGTTGTTTTCATGCTACTAATCTACATCTATAGTCAAACACACAATATAATGCATAAAAGGTGTTTGTGTGTGTGTGTGTGTAAAAGATTTTCGTGCTACTAATCCACATATATAGTCAAATACAAAATACAATGCACAAATCAGGGGAGGTTCTAAAAGGTGTGTGTGTGCACACACGCGTGTGAAAAATGATGTGTACCTGGTGGCAGGGTACAGGGGGCTGATACTGGAGTTACCTGGACAGAGTCAAGAAGATGCCTTGGCTTCATTTATTCAAGTTGTTTTGCAGACATTGTGTCTCCAAGAGGACCATTAATAACCAGGATGCTGGGAGAAGGTTACACATCTAAAAGATCATCAAGCAGGGTACAAATTATTCATAGTTCAAGGGTCTGCTCTGGGTGCTAACTGAGATTTTGGTTAGCCATCTTTTCCTTAAATCCTGAGACTTTCTTATAGAATGTTTTTTTGTAGATTACATAATGAGCAATCAGATTTTTTTTAAAAAGAGTACTTAATTCACAGTTGTGTCTTTTTTGCCATTTGGGGGCCTGGTCCAGTATACTTACACATATCAAACTCCAGTTGCAATGTAAATTTTGGTATGCAAGAAATGCAGGATTGGGGTCGTCATAATCATTCCTTGACCCTTAGGTTTCTGGGGGAAGCGGGAGATAGGATGTTGTGATATTTTTCTCTACTTTCCAAATAAGCTTTGAAAATACAAACATGGATTTGCTAAGCTTTATTATCTAGATGTGTGTTTGCTTTTGGGAATTGGTATGGAGAGTGTTTGCTACATAATATCCTCTCTCAAGACTAGTGAGTAACAAAATTCTAAATTTTCAGTGAGAAAGAGAGAGAACGAATTTATCTGATATGATGAGACATTTTCTTGTATATTATATATTTTGCTGTATATTTTTACCTTTTTATTAAAATAAAAAGGTAATTGACAAAAATGAGGTACAAATATTTTAGCTTACACACAGTTTTGGTATGGGTTTTAAATGAGGTTTTATAAACAAATAAGTTATAATGATATATTGAAGTAAAACATGTTCTAATAAAAGAAACCCTGCATAATAACATTTTTATATTTATAAAGCATATTTCACATCAGAGGATCTCAAAGTTCTTTAAAAATTCTGGGCCATATTTTGGCTGGGAGGAAATGAAAGGTGTGCAAATAGGCCCATAGGAGAAGTCAACATAGAAGGGGGAAATGAGCATCAGTAGCACAAACCACATAGTTTGAAAAAGGTGCTGTGTAGGAAAGGGAGTGGTTGAGGGACATATGTCTATGTGGCATCATCTCCTGGCATATCTGTGGGAAACTATTTGCCACTTTAATGCTGACTCTGTCAGAACTAACTCCTGTGGGTTCCTGGTTCATGCTGTCAAACCTCTTGGGTGAGGGAGTGGCCTTAACATGGGTGAGAAAGACATAGCAGCATACATCAAGATTTCCACATGGATTTTGGGATATCTACACATATTGAAAACCATTCTCTTTGCTCCCATTTATGGTCCTGCAAACCTCTCTTTCAGATTGCATGACGAATTAGGAATTTCATGAGATGAAACAAAGAGTTTCCTGTGCAATCCCACCTCCTCCCTGGGTTTCTTCCACAAGAGTTATGTGATACAGACTTCTCTCTCTATAGAATCACTTAACTGAAGCCACTTCTCTGGTGGAGGACAGCAGTGAACTGGCACTGGCATACTTGTAGGAGATATGGAAATTTGCTTAAGGACACATAGAAGCCCTCCAGGATTTTTTACGGACAAATGTTCAAGGGTGTTTCATACTAGCCTCCTTTGTCATTCACTAACTCTTGCAAATTTCTCAGCTTATCATTTGCATGTGTTAGGACTTACATGTGGACAGTAGATGATAATGCTTAGAAATATGGGCAATTAGAAGTATGTGCAAGAATTTGTGACTCCACAAATAGAGACTGTATTTTGAAAATGTAGCCCTTAATGTCCATGCAGAGTAGAAAGACGGGTTTTTTTAAGGTCTCATCTGAAAGACTCCAACATAATAAATGGCATGGAACTACTCAATTCATCTACCTTGGAAGGAAGAAGGATTGAGTCAGTCCTGCTGGGATTTGAACCTGTGGTTCCAGGGAGTCTAGTTATTCCAAATCTGTGGGTTAGACCACTAAACCTCAGGCCCTCTGGTGAATAGTTTGTGTTATTTTTATAAGAATGCATGTGGCTAATGTAAAATTATTAGGGGAAGAGCTATGAATTGCTATGTGAATACTGTAGTATAATTATTGCTTTTTGTTTGTATTTCTGGAATAGATTCATATAAAAACTTTAATTGTGCTACAAGATATAAAATGTTCTGAGGACAGTAACATAGTTGAATAGATTTATTATTACATTAACTCAATATATCTCCAGAGAAATGGATTTTCTGAGCATGAAACATTTTCCTGGAAGTCGAGCATTCGTGGCATATGTAGAAATGTGTAATGGAAACACTTTTCCAAAATTTTCTTTGCTTATAAAAGAAAATCCCAGACAGATCTTCCCAAAATATAGAGCCATCATTAATAGGGGTAGTTAGTGTAATCAGTATTTTAACACAGTGGTCTTTTTATTAGGAACTGGTTGCATCACCAAACATGGTCTTATTATCCTCATCCTCATCTGCTATAGTAGACATTAAACATGTATTATTGTACAATAAAACAATGTTCTTAAAGTTGTTTTGTGGTATCCAGGAAAGGCCAGATTGAACTGTAAGAAAGCAAATGAATAAGATTTCATTAATATAATTTACCATTGAGAGTTTTCCTTTATTTCTTTGTATTAAATAAGCATACATGCATACACATGGTAATGTGGAACTAGAGCTAATATTTTATAAGAAATAAGGATAAAATTAAATTCCATTCCAATAACACCCCTGAACTGAGCTGTGGCACGATGAATGGGGGGGGGGGGGGCCTTCAAAAATCATCAATGAGATATAAAATGTCTCATTGAAGCATATTACTAAATCCTTCATCACAAGAGGCAGATGTTTAAAACAGCCTTTGTATTAATCAAAAAAGCTAATCTTAGAAACTCTGTCCCAGTAAGTGAGGCTTGGCAGGTCAATGAACACATTGTGCTTGCAGAATGTCTGCAGAGCTTCTGCTGAGGCTCTCGCATTTCTCTTTTAAGGGCTTTGGTGAGGTTAGGAGAAGGGAGTAAGAACATGTAAAAGTGTGGGTGTGTTTAGATGTCTTTAAATGGATAAAAAGGTGGAGGAATGTATGGGTCCTTGTCTGTGGTGGAGATGATGGTATTAACCTGATAATACCAAGTTAATTACTCTTTTTCCTGTTTGCCTCACAGGATGTGACATGTGTGCTGATAATCGCAACGGTGAGTGCCCCATGCATGGGCCACTTCACTCTCTGCGCCGCCTAGTGGGCACTAGTAGTGCTGCAGCCGCAGCACCTCCACCTGAGATCCCTGAATGGCTCAGGGATCTTCCCCGGGAAGTGTGTCTGTGTACCAGCACTGTGCCTGGTCTGGCCTATGGCATCTGCGCTGCTCAGAGGATCCAGCAGGGCACATGGATTGGGCCTTTCCAGGGAGTTGTCCTTCTGCCGGAGAAGGTTCAAACGGGAGCCATCAGGAACACTCAGCACCTCTGGGAAGTAAGTCATCTTTCTGTTCCTTATAGAAGTTTGATTTTCTCAGAGTGTCATTGTATGTAGGACATACAGTTTAGTTCCTTTGTACATAATGGCTAGATTGATCTGACCCCAAAGCCTCCACAATGGATTTAAATGTGTAATCAGTAATATATACCTGAAGGACTTGCCCACACTTTCTCCAATTGAAGGTACCATTGGCAAACTAATGGGAACCTTAGAACTACACCTAGTTTGCATAAAAAAGAGGCAGATTGCTGCACATTCTCTTATCTTTAATATGGAGATATGGCCTGAGGCGGCCATAGTCCCAACATACAGTACTTCTTTCATCTTTATTCAAGTGGCTGCAGCCCAGGGAGATGATTGGTGCCAATATGTGTTGCTCCATCTTGATTTGAGTGGAGGGCACTTAGTTTGAGATGGCACATTGCATGCTCAGACCAGTCATCTTTGTGGCCTGGAAACGTGATGGGACTCAGTTCCTGTTTTTTACACTCCCATGTTAAAGATGAGGGTAATCACCAACACTTAGAACTCTGGGCCACATTTGCACTAGTGTGCTTAGTTCTGACCATCTTTCCTGTGGTCCTGTAGGCAGCATCCTTGCTCAGAATCCAGGTTTAGTTTTTTGTTTGGCAATTCCTTCTTAGTAGCTATCCTCTTGAAAGGAGGAATGAAATGCTATTTGGCAGTAGACACTGACGATCTGTGTAAAGGCATTTTAGGATTTGGAAGCTTGGTGTAGTTTGGATGAACGTTGGCTGTAGATTCCAGGTTGGTTTAAGAAATCATAAAATCTATATTGCACTTGGTCTTACAGGCGCTTCCCCAGTCACTATTCTGCTATAACTCAGGGTTTGCGGGCGCAGCACCATTTGAGGAATGCCTTTTTTCAGAAGTTTAATATTCAGCTGTACAAATGATCTTCAAGTTGAAAGTTAGCATCTGTATTATGCTGGCCAGGAAGCTATAATTTTTACACAGATGATAAATGATTGTGTCGAGCAGTTTTGCATTTTGGTAAGTTAGTTTAAAAAAAAAGAAAACAAAGTGTGCTGATTTTAGACAGAGCTTTAACAATAAACAGCTAACAAAAGTATCCTCTTCCCTCCCTCATCATGTCCCAGTATTTATTGAATTAAGTGTTTATTATAAAAAGAGGAATGGCATTCTGACCTCTCTATCCTTTTGCCATTCATTTATCCTTAATTCATAACATAATTTCTGGGGTATTTTTGTCCCTTGAATTTTAAAAACAGTTTTGTTTTGTGCTGGAAAATGTCAGACCTGATTCTGTAAGTCCTCTGTGGAAAGAACTCCCACTGAAATCAAGGGGAGTGACATCTGAAGAGAGTTGGTACGACTGTGTCATTCGTCCAGAAGAGGAGGAAGTATTTGCGAAATCAGTGGCTCCAACCCTGCACCTAAACAAGCAAAATCATCATTGTTAACTTGCTGAGATAGTGAAGTTAGAGAAGTGTTTGCTAGTTAGGGACCTGATCTAAAGTCCACTGAAGAGAATGTGAATCTTTCCATTGACTTCAGTGAGCGCTGCATTAGTCTCCAAGTGTATTTTCAACTGTCATAGGATTTTTACTAGATATTTGGTATTATGGATTCAAACATGGAAATATGTACTGTATTCATTCACAGCAGACCTGTAAGCTCTTTGAGTCGGGGCTGTCATTTTGTTATGTGTTTGTACAGCAACTAGCACGATCATAGTTGACTTGGGTTCCTGAACACTACCACAATACAAATAAATAATTATATACCGAAGGCCTTTTTCTACAGTTCTTACAAAACCTGCCATTGAGGCCACTGAGAGTTTCACATAAAGGCTGAAAGATCAGCCCCAGCAAGTTTCAAAATGCATTGGGTGAAATTCTGGCCCTATTGAAGTCAATGGGAGTTTTGCCAATGACTTTAGTGGGGTCAGAATTTCACCTATTTTGCATATTGGGTCAAATCTTGTTCCAGTTGAAGTAAATTGCAAAACTCTTATTGACTTTTATGGGAGCACATTTAGGCACATTATTCATACTCATTTATAGAGCATACACTGTAATGTTGCAACAGGACTTGATACTATTTCTGACATAGTATTGGTGGTTTATATTGTCTTAAACTGAAGAATATGAAATAATAAAATTTAGGGGTCAGATTTTCAACTTCTGTTAATCATCAGTTCAAGTGAAGTCACTAGAATTAAGATATTTTACACAAGTTGAGATTTCAGCCCTATATATTTACATAATTATTTTTTTTCCAATATTTTGATTCTTTAGTTAGACTCCAGTCACGTTTTATGTAAGTTAAGTTTTAAATATTGACAACTTTTTTCAAGGTGACCATTTTTTAGCCTAATTTCAAGTTCACTTAAATATTGTGGTTTTGAAAGGTCAACTGAAATGTGCGTGTTATTGTGTCCTCTGATAGAGACACTGGCAAAAGACAGTGTGGGGAGGGAAACAGAGAGGAAATGGAAAAATATTTAGTGAAAACCAGAAAGCAATGGGAGGTGTAGGGCAGGGAGAGCAGAGAACAGAACAGAAAAAAGTGTTAATGAAAAAATAAATTCTGTGCCGATGTAAATCCCAAATACTGTCTAGTTACGAGTGTCACCTGAGCTTTGTGCTGGTTTGTTCTTCTATCCCAACCACATTGTGCAGGCTTCCTTTATGGCAAAAAGGTGATGTGTGTGTGTGCGTGCGTGCGTTGCGTGTGTTTTGAATTGAACAATCTTGAAAAGAAAAATAGGTTGGGGCAGGGAGACTTATGAACTCAAACTATTTCTGCAAACGCAAAAAGAAAATGCAAGGATCACAAAACCTCCAAATTTTGGCTATTCTTTGTTTATTTTGACCCTCAAAATGGTAGTTTTTATTTTCTGAATACTGATGTTTACTAAAGAACAAATATAGCAAAGGAAGGAGACCAGGAGGAGATTGCAGTTTTACAAAGTGATTTCTGTGAATAAATATAATGTGTTTGAATAATCTATATACTCTTAGTATATCTCATATAATAAAATCAGATAATAAAAATTAAAGGATCATCATTGTCCTTTTATAAAAACATGGCTGTAGTTAATTCCCTTCCATCTCCGTTTTAAAATCAGATTCAAATGTAGAAGTGACTACAGATGAGTATTCAATATTAAAGTCCTGATGGATCTTAGTGAGGTAAATATCTTTTTTTTTTTCAGTACTCTAAATAGATTTCTAATATTTTTTTCTCTGGCATTGCAAAGTTAAATTGATGGATTTTTGTTTCAATTTACAGCTCTTTATTGTTTTCAGTGTGTGCTAAATAAACCGAAGAGCTATTCCAAAAACTATTAAGCATAGATACAGATTTGGTGCTTTTTTATTTCCTTTGCTGTGGCAAACATCAGAATCATTGCATTTGATATATGGTTCAAAACCATGGAAATATTTTTTGGTTTGTCTGCATGAGTGCTCTCACAATGCAGTCAGTGTTTGCTTTATATGTAATCTATATAGCTCAATGTACAGCAATTCAGAGTAAATTAAATACCATTCCATTACCTCACAACATGTCTTGACATCTATGGGTGTTCATGGGAAATTATAGAGTTCTTTAGCAATTAGTCAAGATAATTTTGTATAGCCTACAGTAAGATCAGATCTTCAGAAAGCCAAAAATATTAGTCATTTTGGTTGTGGTTGTTTCTCTTCCCTCTCCACATTTCCCCCTCCTTCTCCCCCCCCCCCCCCCCGCCCTTTGGCCCACTTCAATCTAGATACAATAAACTCTGATTTGTTTAAAAGGAAAACAGTACTGAGTGTATTAAGTAAACATTCTCTTTGGTAATACATGCATTTATTCCAACAGTACTTGATAACTTTTCTGATGTTTTTTTTCATCTTGAAGTAATGGGAACAATCCTCTTCTAATGTTATTGAAAAGAAAACAGAGACTTTCTCAGCAATTAGGTCTTATTGATGAGAATGAGATAATTTTCCCTTAATGTGTTTTCTAATAAAGAAGTGAAAAGGCACACTTGATTCTAACATATATGAAAACATTATCTCAATTATTAATGTGTCCTTATTCCCTAGAGATAAATTAATCTAGTTGCACATGGTTTCCCCTTTCTGTTTAATATCAGAATTTAATAAGACTAGACTTAAGGAATGCATACGGGATACACTTAAAATTCTATTGAAATAAAATACAGAAGTTTTAGTAGTTAAAGTTTTTCAGACTCCATAAATCCTAGAAATAACTGAAAGATAAATGGATCTCTTCCTCAAAAAATACTTAATGGAAGAACCATTTTGATCACTTAGATGAAGCAAAGTTTTACTGCAATTGCAGCGATAGTTATATTGAAGGACTGAATCTCATAGTTGCCTTTTCCTCTTTATGCTGGTAACATTTTGCCTTCATCAGTGTTATATGCTGGAAATCAGTTAAATTGTTCTTGAGATATCAACTACATTGTTATACTTCATTGTGGTTTGATTTTATGTCATAATTTTAGATGTAGTTTAAAATTTTGCTTTTATGTGTAGATCTTACCTTTTATATCTGTTAGTGTTATTTAGAGAGGTGAATAAAAATACACACATAAAATGAGATTTATTAATAATTGCAAAATGCTAACTCAGTAGTTCTGTTTTGCCCTCAAGATGGACAGAATTAATTGGCAGTAGTATAAGGACAAATCCTCCTGTCCTTTCAATGTGGTACGATATGTCTGTGTGTTGTGCTCCCATTGAAGTCAATGAGAATTTTGCCATGGACTTCAGGGAGAGCAAGATAAGGAAATACAATGAGACATATATTAGCTAGACCCCATACTGTACACATTTGTATGTATTCATCTATAGAAAGAACCATTACCTTTAAATTAAGAACTCATTCCAGTTATAGTGATACATATGCATTCATACTCTCAAAGCTATAGTTTTGGACTAAATTTGCCTGATACAGAAAAAGCACTAGGGGATAGAATTATGCCATAGTTCTATTAAAGTGAAAATTATGTTTCTCAGCAATCCATCATCTGATATTCTAGAGGGCTTGTCAGCTCTGTTTCAAATATGTCATGTTCATGAAATTCAAATAATTTTGCCCTCAAAATAAACCTTAGTAATGTTACTATGATGTCTTAAATTATGCAGAGTAACAGCTGGTGCTGCTGTTTTTGTTTTGCCTCATATGATTATAAGATGTCTTCTTTTTAGGGTAAACTCTGTTTTTATCATATATATATTAAAACCATCTTCTGTGTATTGGAAATATTGCTAGTATTGTGTTCAGTAACTCAGCTAGCTAGAAGTTCAGTAAGATCACATTCAGGGTCACAGCATATTTAATGTATGCACTTTAGGAGATAATTGCACTAAGCTGCTATAAAGCATCTTGCTCCAGTCAGTTTTTCATGATTATTTACTATCACATTTCTTCCAGTATCTTTAGTAATTTATAGATTCCTGACTGAAGAGTTTAAATCAAAACTATATCTGAAATTTCTTTGATTTCAAATATAAAAGCTTATCTTAGCTTAAGTTTAACATAGTTTCCTTTAATCAGACAATTAAATGTAGCCCATTGGGTGTTTCTCGTTAGGATCATCTTATCTGTTTGTTATAAGTCATTCATACCTCTGTCTTCAATGTATTTATTTGATTGGTATACTGTACTTATTATATCTCTAGGTACACAAATCTAAAAACACATATAGCAAAAAAGTAATTTAACTTGCCATAGCGCCCAATCCCACTCCCACTGAAGAGAATGTGAGCTTTGCAAAACCCTTAAGTAGCAGTCATGCACATATCAGTTATGCACATGTCCTCCATTTTTTGAGAAAAATCTAGTTTTTAAGGCATAAAATTACTCCTAATTTATAGTACCATTAACTGTGAATTATTTCTATTCACTTCTGATTAAATGTGAATAAAGGTAGCACTTTAATGATGTGTATGTATACCCTAAATATATTGGATACCTGATACCAATAATATATTGGTGATAGATACCATTAAAAAATCCATTGTGCCTAAAGGCAGAACACATTTTTCAGTATGGAAAAGATGTTCAGTATTTCACAGAATTATCTTGATCACTTCTTTACACCTTTTATCCTCTCAGATTTCATGACATCAGATGCGTATTGACAAAAAATACAGACTCTTGAATAACTACTTAACATAAAAGCTGGAAAATCCAGTCTAACATACACTTTCCATCTAAGCATTTGCCACCTTTTTCAGATAAGTTACAGAATTCCATTATCCAAATTGTTACACATGTGTGACAGAGGTTGACCTTTAGTCATGTCAATCCTTTTTGTGTAGGCCTCAGGCTCCAGCCTAATGGCTCAAAGCCTGATTTACTCACTGTAATAAGGGCAGGAGGTCGAGCAATTGTCAGCCTGCCTGCTCGTACTCTTCTCAGAGCCTGGTTGAAGGCTGTTAACACAAAGCTTTTCAAAGTGAATTTACAACCTCCACCACTGACAGAGGCCAATCAGTACACCATAAATGTCAGGTTAGTGAGATTGAGCAGTAAGTAAAGTACTGACAGCACACTATTGGCTGAAATCAATTGCTCAAGGTTTAACTGAAAATAGCCATCTACGTATAAGTACATTTGTGGAACCAAGTTAAGTATGCAGAGCAAGTTTCTGGTGGATTTCGTAGAATTACCTGTTAATAATAGCACATGGCACTGGGCTTTGCATTTGTGCAGTTTTAGTATTAACATTGTTTGTGCTTATATGATTCATGATCAGAAAGTTTGTGCATTGGAGCTGGTCCTTAGTTACAGAAATGAGGTAGCATGTTACTGTATGGAAAAAAGAAGAAGAAAAGCCAAATGTCAGTGCAGGAAAAACTAGGGATATTTTAATGATACGGATTCATTAAAGATTAAAAATTTTCAACTTTAAGTGATTCATGCAAATTCCAAAACTTTCCACAAAGGCTCATTCACAAGGAAACTGTGGCTTTTTCATTGTTCCTGTTTTTCTGTAACGCAAAACTATCATAGAAGTCATTAATGAGTGATTGTGTCCTGATGGTCTGCATATCCATGAGATATAGTTACCTACAAGACTGAATGTTTTTATCATTTTGTGTAATGACAGTTTGGACAACAATTCATTTAGCTCTGAAGGCATCAGCATTAAAATGTAAGAATCCATTAAAATGCTGTATGCAAGGATTTATAAATTAGGCAATTTCCTTGATTATTGCAATCATTTACAAAATTGATTGTCCCAGTGTGGTATAGGCAGGTTGCAGCAATGAGCATTGACAACAGGCATGTCCTCTAATATCTATAGTCATTGTTCACTAAAATAGGACGCCTCTCTACTGTGAGGTTGTTTTCCATCTCAAGGTCAATTATGCATTGAAATAAGTCTACTAACCTAAAAGACCACACATCTTTAAAGGAGACCCACATAAGATGGCATGCTATTTATAGGCTGCAATGATAGCAGGAAAGCTTTTTTTCCCCTTTCACCCGTAATTTGTTTGCTGCTGATCTAGACATTCATTGGAGTCTAGAGTGCATATTCTCTGTGTGATCCATTATTGAAAGGTAAATAATTTTTGCAAATTGCAGCTGTAAATATTTATTTGATTGAAGATATAAAAGTCAATAATGTGTTTTATTTGTTGCTTTTTAAAGTTCTAATTAACCAATAGATATACTGTTTAGTTACTTGATTTGGGTCAATTATTTCTAGAAGATATAATAAAGACATTATGTCACAATGAGAATACACCCTTGAAGTAAGTTTTCCTATACCAGAACAAATATAATAAATCCACTGTTTAACCATTAACCACAAAAAAACATAATGTTCTCTATATGTGTGAAAAATCAGAAATATGCCTGATAAAAATATCTGGACACTGTCACCTTAACAGACGTTATTTTACATTATTTTTGAAAAATGTAGATTATGTTCAGGCAAACATAGTTGGCAACAAACTAGTTTGTGTCAGGCCACATGCTAATTGTGGTCATATAGAGTCAAATCCTGCAGTCCTTAGTCAGTTCTTGCTTAGGCAAAACTCTCATTGGTGTCTCAGTCAGGTTTTCAGGACAGAGTGAATACCGTACAGCAGTGTTACTCACTGTTTTAAAATCAGCACTTTTCCAAGATAAGAAGCCGGCATTTTCTCTGAGAAGCACTACAGAACCTCTAGGTTGTATCTCAGTGTACACCCGGCACTGGTTTGATAAGATTAGGACAAAATTACCTTAAAAGCACCCTGATTATGGATACGCTGTAGCTTGACCTAAGGCCAACATTTTAGTTTGGAAAAAAGACTGTATTTTCAGTGACTGCATAATAATACACTGTGTTTAATTAGATAAACATCTGTATCAAAAATACATTTTCCTCTTTTTAGTGTTTTGTAAAAATCTAGAACACATTTGTTTCTGGTGTGTATTACATTGCATATTTATTACACAGATTTGGCAAAATGGTCACATACCAGGAAATAATTTAACTGTAATTCAGCTAGGTGTTACTAATGTAGAGCATATCTATCTATCTATCTATCTATCTATCTATCTATCTATCAAATATGTGTGCGCTTGCGTATATGTGTGTGTGTGTATATATATATATATGTGTCTCAACAGTTTTGGTTTCAATTATGCAACTGTAAAGCAGAGCTGAGTCAGTCTATCAGGCATTAATTGTCATCGAGACTTTATTATATCAACAGAAGAAATTTGAGACCACTATTTATTATACTGTGTATTTATTATAAAGCAATGAAATTGGGAAATAAAATAATGCTTATTCAAATTAAGAATCTTTTCTCTTTTAGTATAATCTTAAAACAAACTAATAACAGTATTGAAATGTATTTTATGTAAAATAAATAAATATACGGTTAAATATATTCAGTCAATCTAATGTACTGATTAAGTCAAAATCCTTGAATGATTTTTAATTTGATTTTATATATATAATAAATATATATATAAATAAAAAATAACACACATACACACACACACACACACACACGCACACACATATATGCTATTTTTTATTTTCTGCCTGCAGTTATGGCAGGGGATCATTTGTGGAGGTGAGGGTATTAATGTTTGTTGATATTGCCACAAAGATTTTTAGAGCAATATGGTTTCGTAGCAGATATTCCTTCTTATGACACCATTATGTCTGGCAATCTTAAAAGTGAAGTCTTTAGTTTGCTATTTTTAAAAAATGTCTTTTATATATATGCCTAAGGTTTCTTTTGTTTTTAGATTGGCTTCAATTATGTCCGCATGACTTTGTCCTTTTCTTACTCCATGGGAGAAAGGGATATGTGGCAGATATTTGATATCTGCATATGATATGTGGCATATTTGATTATTTAGGAATAAATGATTGGGGCTCAGGCACATTACTTGCTTGCATGATTGGTTGCTGATAAAGTCATTCCCTCACTGGGAGATGCCCAGTCTTGTTTGCATCACAAAGATCTGTTTGGATGACTCTACTGGCCTTGTATTGGTTCATCTTGACATGGTCAGCATAAGGACAGAAAGAGTAAACAAGGTGACTATGCTAGTTCAATTCTCTGATGCCAGGTTAGGAAATATCCAGTATATGTTACACATGAGTTTAAGGATTTAGGAATTCTGGTCACCTGCTACTTATCGCACTTCCTTTATTAGTTCTGAGTTGGGGGTGAAATTGGAATCCTCTAGACTTGTTCTAGGTGAATTCAGTGTCCATGAGGATAAGGACCAAATTTGCTGTTGACCTCAGTGTTGCAGTTCCATTGAAGCCAAAGGAGTTATGGCTGTTTACACCAGTGGTGAATTTGGATTATTGAATATATAGCTTCTGTAGTAAACATAGGATATCCTGGATCCTACTCAAATCACACCAGTTGGCACACTGATTCTGACTTTTGGGATGGTATTGTAAATAAGGGATTGATTCAAATTAAAACTTTTCTTATAGTGAGATCATAATCTCTAGGTGAGATTAATACCTTATGCTCATAATAGAGCAGTGTGGAACATTTTTAACCATTTGTTGTCCACGAGTATTGACACTGTGGCATCTACATGTTTTCTCCTTCTGTATTATCCTCATAGATTACTCTGGTTTTCAGAGACAGCCTGTGACAAATGAAGCCACAGGTGAGAAAAATTGGATTATCAATGGTAGACTGAGCACAGTTCATTGTGTGATAGTGAATGTTTGTGTTCCTATGATCTGACACTGGTTAAGGCAAAGAAGTTACTACAACTAAGCTATTGAATCTGTGAAAACCTTTTCAGTGGAACTACTCCTTCCTACCCCATCCTTCTATATATTTTCAGAAAAATACAAATTAGGAGACCATCAGTAATTCTGTAATGCAATATCATACCTCTGATAGTGATGCTGCACTGAAGAAAGGTAGATAATAAGACCCATAGAATTCTGGACATAGCTGGCTCTAGTGAATGTTGTAATTCTGGGGAAACCTTCTATTTATCCATATTTGAGCTTAGGTCTAACTCGCTCCACACTGTGGTGAAATCTTTAATAAATGTATTGATAGCACAAAACATAAGGCCTTAATTTTTTTCAAAGTACTTAGTATTTGCAGTTAATTTAATTTGAATTATGTCACCTCTGTATGAATGACTCATGTACTTATTATTATCTGCTTTATATTCTAAAGTATGGTGAATGAGAGCTAATGCTCTAAACGTGGTTTTGATAGTGTTGAAATGTTTTCATAACAGGGATAGTTGTTTTATAACTTGACCACATCTGTTGCAAGCCAAGTTCAGAATTAGCAGATGACATTGAAGCAGTTTCTCAAAACATTTGCCAAGGCAGGTAATGGTAGCAGGCAGTACTGACTTTTGAGTGAATATGCAGACACAATTCAATAGTTAGGTGGAAACATGTTCAAAAAATTCCATTATTTATTACTTAGTGCTGCAGTAAGCTTTTTGGGCAGCTATACTAGAATGCTGGACTAAGACCTCAGACATGCCTGCCAGCAGCATCCTCATCCCTTCAGACAGCGAGCTAGTCCTCTCTACCTTTCTTTAAATCCCAATATCACAAATTACTAAGTACCACAAAGGGGGTGCTCAGCACCTTGCAGGATGAGACCTTTAATGATGAAGTTGAGGTCTAGTCTCTGTATTGGGTCCCAATGTATTTTCACTGCTGCCTCCCATTCCCTGGTTTGTGGTCTAACACATGAGGCCTTGGTATGTTCCAGATCTCTGAGCATGTCAACATGCATTGAACAGGAGTTGGAGGCTGCTCAGTTTCCACTGCAGTTTTAGTGCAAACGTAATTGAATGGGAGGTGAACAGTAGTACTCAGCATTGAGCCTGGGCCTCAGCTTTATCACCAAGGTGTTCAGGAAAGTGAGGTTGTTGCAGGGGTGAGATGTAAGGGGTTGTCAGGCACTTATTGGACAATGCTTGAAGTAACCCTGTCTATACTATACTGTATGTACAAGTGGTTGGGAACCACTATATTGCAGCCATATTCAGAAAGGGATACTGTAAGTCCTCCCTCTCAAGGGGCACAGGCATTAGAAATGTACTGGTTAGAAACATACACATCAATAAACAGCGATTTAAAAATTCAGCAGGCTTTTAAAGCTTTGGCCCATCCACAGACACCCCACCTGCCTCACAGATACACACAGTGGGGCCTGGCTGGGCTGGATTTGCCAAAGGTTTCTCTGAATGGATGCCATGGGTTCCTTGTCCTTTCTGACCAATCATGGCATGGAATTGTGTCAGTCTGTGCCCTCAATTGCACCTCTTGCTCCAAGGATTCCTCTTATTAGCCAGGATGGAGTTGTTCTGCCTTCCCCCTCTCCCTTTTCTAGGCTAACCTGGAGGAGGAGCAAAGGGCCATTCAGGCTCTCCACCTGCTGCAACAAGGTTTTCCTACCCCTATAACTACGTGCTGGAGAAGGGCTAGGGCAAGTGGTCTGTCCTTGTCCTCAGGATATTGTACTGGTGCTTAATTGCTTAATGTATGTTGTTGCTTTTGGCTGACTAGACAGTGCATTCTCCTATTTGTTTGGTTCAAGCCAGAATCACGTTCAGGTTTCAACACATGACATGACATACTGGAACAACTTGAGGGGGCGGATGTAGTCTTTGCAGGGGGGTGAATTTGTTCAGCTGTTTGGGCAGACAATAACTAAGAAAGGGTATGTAACTCCCAGAATTGTAGGATTCAGCGTGTAGCTGGGACTGAGAAATTAATCAGCGCAGACTGCCTGGGCTCTGGCTCGATGGTAGCTCTAACCCTGTACAGAGGTGGAGCATGGCTTGGTGCAAGCCACGTGCCCAGGTCTGGGTGGGCCTGACAGTACTTCTGGCAGAGTAGCTGTTTGACCTTGGGATCTGCCAATCACAACAAAGGGTAGCTTATAGTCAGGTTAAGCAGCTACAGACTAAGCAGCACCCTTTGCTGAAAAGACTACATTCTTTTCTTTTCTTTTCTTTTCTTTTCTTTTCTTTTCTTTTCTTTTCTTTTCTTTTCTTTTCTTTTCTTTTCTTGTTTATTTCATAAAGTGTTAGACTTCATACCACATATTACCCTCAGCTCGTCAGGTGGCTTCTGGGGTAACTCCTGGGCAATGGTGCCTTGAAAATTTTAGCCTACTGTGTGCAGATTTCCTTATTTCCCAAGACCACAGGCAGAGCAACAATTTTCCAGAATCGCCTTTGTTAAACCAAACCATAATTACTTTGCATCCTTTTTAGGATACAGCAATTATTTATCATGTTGTATTAGTAGTTTAAGGACTTATTGGTCTCAGTGTGGTCCTAATGTTTCTTCCTTCTTCTCACTTCGTCCCTCTTGAATCTCATAGATCCACCCCCTGCTTTTTTCAGCTTACTCATCCCAGTTCCAGGGCCCCTATGTTAAATCAGCTGTCTTTATGGCTAGGAATAGTTGGCCATGTCTCTCACAGGAGTCCATGAATCCCAGTTTTGAAATGACAAGCATAGTTGCCAAAGAGCAACCTGAGACTTTCTTTCACTTTCTAAGGTACAGCACATTGTTTCCACAGTGCATCTAGCCATAGCCATATGTGCTGCAGGAAAACTGTGCCTTCCTCTGCTGCATTTAGCTTTCAAATTATGTTTTAGAGGAGTAATAGTTAAGTCGGGACAGTTCCATGCCATGATAATTTATTATTAGAACCACCTTGCTGGAGAAATCACAGATCACCATGCTGTTTAATTATTTTTTCAGTTGTCTTCCATTAATAATGCTTTGTGTGACCCTGAAACCAGGTACGCTCATGCCATGTGATCCCTAAAATGAGGGTACTCACCCTGGGACTTGTTTTTACTTGAAAGGGGACATACTTTGTTTATAAACTTGCTCTTCGTGAGACCCATTAGTAGCTCTAGCCCTAGCCAGTTTGTTTACCTGCTGCGTCTGCGGGTTCGGCCGATCGCGGTTCCCACTGGCCGCGGTTTGCTGCTCTGGGCCAATGCGGGCTGCGGGAAGTGGCGCAGGCAAGGGATGCGCTGGCCGTGGCTTCCCGCTGCCCCCATTGGCCTGGGACGGCGCAATCGGCCGAACCTGCTGACACAGCAGGTAAACAAACTGGCCCGGCCCGCCAGGGTGCTTTCTCTGGTGAGTCACGTGCCAGAGGTTGCCGACCCCTGGTCTAGGGAGTCCAGGGGGGAGAGCTGGCCCCAGCTGGGCTGCATTTCCCCTTCTCCCACTAGTGCAGCAGTCCCTGCTTTGGCTGCTTCTGCCCTACTAGCTAGCTAGAGCCTCTGACTGGCTCCTCTCTGCAGTTTTTTCCCCAAGCCCGCATGGTGGAGGCAGAAAGGGGTGGCACCACTGAGTGCTAGTACCCCAGTGGGGTGGGGGGAAACTTGAAAACATATCAATATACTAAGACTGCTAGAGAAAGTTTTTATGACCATTTTAGTAATGCATTACTGGGTTTTGCAAAGACTAAAATGTGTCTCCAAGTAGTATCAGCAGATAAAAGTGGAAAACAGGCCACAGTCACTTGAGCATCACCATCAACTGTAATTGTGTCAGAGCTGTGCCAGGCCAACCACAAGCAAATGACATAATTGCAAACACTTGAGCAGACTTTATATTCTATCTAGAAAAGGGCAGTCCTACGCACACAGTAGCCAGTATTTTAACCAAGTCACTATTACAATTTGCTAAACCCACATGACAAATTAAACTGTTGAAAATTGGATACAGTTTCGAATTATTGATTTCAAAAGTCCTAGTAACTACACTACTGTTAAAAAAATCAATTGTGGTGCCAAGTTGCGATCAATTGGATCAGATCCAGTGTATACGAAAGATATAAATAGTACAAAGATAGGTCCTGATCCTGCAAGATGCTTCACCTCAGTGTCTTTGCATGGTTCTGAGCCCGCTCAGTTACTCCCTTTGACATCAGTGGGAGTGAAAGCAGCTCACATGAGATGCTCAGCAGCTAGCAGGATCAGGTTGGCAGAGTCTATACCTGATCTAGAACACAAACTTGGTATCACCACATATCTGAAAAAACCAGCTGCTACGTAGGGGATCATCATACTTTATTTCTCAAGCTATGTGGTAATGTGTACCACGTGTGTGAGATCAGAACCAGGCCAATAGATTATTTTATTGTGTGGTCTCAGATTTGTTGAGCTGACTCTTAACATTTGTTAAACCACATTATTCAATATTGTGGTCAGTGGATAATTTGCTGTGCTCATTCCCTAAAAAGAATACAGTATTCCTCCCAATTCCAGCAAAACAAAAATAGCAATGTTTTAGCATTCTTTGAATTTAATAATATGACCTATCAATTTATTAAAAGTTCCTCATTTGGGGTCCGGGGGGATAGGGCACCAGACAGGCTGTCCAGAGACCAGAGTTGTGTTCCTGGCTTTGCCACTGATTATGTGAGCCGTATCGCAGTTTCCCCATCCGTAAAATGGGGATAATGATACCTACCTTTATAAAGTACTTTGCATTCTAAGGATGAATAGTTTAAAGTATTTATTTATAGACCTGGTTGAAAAAAAATGTTAAGAAATGATGAAAAATATGAAATTTCTAGGTTCTTTCTATTTCACTAGGTTCAAAGTGGACCCATTTTTCATTTTTCTAAAAAGATTTCATTGTGATTTTTTTAAACAAATTTTCCATTGAAATCATTGCTGAAATAATTATCAACATTCTTTCATTTACCAAAAACTTGTTTTTGATCATTTTGTTTGAAAATTTTCAAACAGTTCTTTTAGTATATCCCTTTGAAAGTATGTAGCTTGCAGTTTTAGTTTTAGGATTTCTCATCATATCAGTTTGTATTTGCTCCCAATATTTAGGAAGCTTTGTATTTTAAATAGGGATCTTCCAATTGGTTGTGTGATTTTTTTTCAATTGTCTTTTCCTACTTCTTTTCCCAGCATTTTAATAGCTTGAACAGATCTATGTGTAAATGAATGCAGTGCTGCAACAATTATATGCTGGCTAAGTGTGTCTCCCTCTAGAAGCTGGTCCAAACAGAGGATATTAACCTACTGCTGCTACCAGCTAATGGATTACTTCTTTAGTTCAAGTGGTAGAGGCCTGTGCTCTGGAGTTCTGGATTCAGTCTCCACAGATAATCCAAGGAGATATCAGCTGAATGGGCCTTTCCACATGATTGTGAGAATTTCCCTCTTTATTAGGTAAACTACGGAATAGTCAAAGAGAGGGCAACAGCAGGAAATGTTACTCTGAGAGACTGTTTAAGACATATTGCAATTAAGTTCTGTTCAGCTTCCCAGTGAATATTTCTGTGCTTGAATATCTCTTCCAGCCCTCTCTTCTGATAGAGATTCCATTACAGGGATTGGTTGATAATGATAGGTTGGGGAAGATGGATTTATTATAAAAGTCAGCCATGTGGTTTCCACCTGGAAGTCTGATCCTCATGATTATGTGGTATATACGGTCTGCAGCCAGTGATCTTTTACACTTGAAATTGAGTTAGAATTCCAAGGGAATAAGAAATTTAGAGCAACAGTAGCTTGTTACATTTCAAAGCAACAATCCCATTGCAACAACACTGTGAATGAACATTACAGCTATTATCCAGCAACCCTACAGCTGTCACTTTGGTGAACCTTTTGATAAATTGGATTGTGATATTTATAGAATCTATTAAAATACAACCTATCATGTGTTTGTTTATATGTTGACAAGATGATGTACACCCTGCAGGTCAAAGGTGACGTGAATTGTTATGGTGTTCTTGTCAAAGCAGTTAAAAAAGGAACATTAAAATAATTTTTTGTGGAATCATTATTCAACTAAGAGTGTGACAGGAACATACAAAATTCTTATTTAGAAATAGTCTACTGATCTGACACTAAAATCTGTGATTGTTATCAATCAAAAAGACTTTCCTACTTCTTCTTTAATATGTTAGAGAATTGGCAGCTCCGACAGAAAAACAAATAGCAAAATTAAACAGAAAGGCATTGATTTAACTACTTGGGTGGTTTATCCTGTGTCACAAAGAACTTTTTATTCTGTCTTGTCACTTATTAATTACCTCCTTTTTATTAAATTAGTTGATATAGCACATACAAAACTTTAGGATTATTTAATTTGTTATAAATATTCTCACTCAAAAATATGTATTTCTTTGAATATCATTGCAAAAAATGGAGCAAAAATAATGTATAATAGACTGAATTGTAAATTTAACTTCTATGGGCCTAATTATGCCTATAGATACACCTGTGTAAATCCTATTGTAAACAATGAGATTTGTAAATTCATCTCTAAAATCAGATTGGTATCAATTGGAAGTGTTACCTGCAGGATTGGAATCAAATGCACATACTGTAGGATCCAGAGTATTTTCCCTACATCCCTTTAACCTCTTTTCAACCAAATTCTCATGAAAGAATCCAATATAAATAGCTGGGCTGAGAGCTAGGCAGATGGATGACAGGGAGGAATCTGTTCCCATTCCACATTGTAATTGTTTTGTTTTTTTATTCCAGCACCTAACATATCAAGTGCCTTCTAAAGAAATAAGAAAGACTTGTTCTCTGCCCCAACCTAAATATAAAGAATTTTAAACAGGTGAAATAATGTAAGGGAGTACACAGGGAACAAATACATTTGTATGGCTGCTCAGGTGTGTCATGTACATATATTAAAATTACTGAGATATCTATGCTTTACTTTCTTCTTACTCCTGTTAAATCAGGTTTTATAAATGAGTTTATTTATTTGAAGGAGGGATTGGAGATGGGGTGACAGGCATGAGAGAGGAGAAGAGCATGTGCAAATAGCAGAAGAAGAGAGGTCAAGGAGATGGAGAGAATGCAGGGAGAGTTTAAAGAGCAGGAATTTGGGGGTGGGAAACATGGTGGGCAAAGAAGATGGGTGGAGTCAGATATAAGTCACTGACTGGTGGGCACTTGAGTCCTGAGACATCTGTTGTTCTGTTGAAGATGAACTAGCACAGGTCCTGATGTCATTGAGACAAAAGGTATTTAGATACCTAAACCCCACACTTAGGCACCCACATCTAGTATTTAGGTGCCTAAGTCCCCATTTCAGGCTCCACTGCGATCCACAGAATACCTGCCTAACCCTGTAGGCACCTAAACTCACTTGATGCCTAAATTTTTACTGTAAAAGTTCCCTAGAACCTAAGTTTCTGCCCACCCTGCTGCCTCACTCAAGGGGTCTGGACATCTATCTCCTGCTTAAGCCCCAGAGCAATCCATGAACTAGGCATTCACCTGCCTATCTCATGTGTGGGGCCTGATCTGGCACGCATGCTCAGAGGCCGTCTTCCAGACTTGGTCCTGTTCAAAATCTGACCACAGGAGATGGTGGTAGCGCTTCTCCTATGACTTTTAGCCCAATGATTACAGCACTCACCTGGGCTATGGGAGATGTGGATTCAATTCCCCCTCTGCCTGAGGAGAAGAAAGAGGGGGGTCTCCCTTCTCTCAGGTGAGTGCTCTAACCACTGATCTCTAGGATATTTTGATGTGGGGCTCCCACAATCCCACCTGTTGAGGCTGTTCAACTGTATATAAATAATTAAAGAATCATTGGAACAGGGGAACTAAACCCTGGGTCTCCCATCTCCCAGATGGGTGCCCTAACCACTGGACTATACTTTCCCTCTTTTTCTGGCTCACTGACTTTTAATTATTTATATGCAGTGGAACAGCTTCAACAGGAAATATCAAAGGAGATACGTGGCACAGGAACACTTTGAATAGTGGGGATGCTGAAAACTAGTCACCTTACCCCTGTCCGTCCCCCACCCCCGGAGCTAGCAGCCGGGACCCGGGGGTGGGGAGCCGGCAGCTGGGACCCAGGATTTGGGGGGTCAGCGGGCTGGGACATGGGTGCGGTGGGGTGGCAGTGGAGCCCCGGCTAAAACCTGGGGGGGTACTGCAGCACCCCCCACACGCCTAGTTCCTATGCCTATGAAGGAGACCCACAATATCCCACTGCTCTGTGGCCAAAGCACTCATCTGGGCTGTGGGTGATACAAGTTTAATTCCTCCCTCTGCATGGAGAGAAGAAGGAATTTGAACAGGGATCAGTGGTTAGAGCCCTCTCCTGAGAGGTCAGAGACCCCTGTTCAAATCTTTTCTCCCTCTCTTGCATTGAATTTAACTGATCATTGGTCTCCCACATTCCAGATGAGTGCTTTAAAGACTGGGCTAAAAGTTATAAGGTGGCTGCGCACACACACACACACACACACACACACACACACACACACACTTACTTTTGTGTAGAATGAAGCAGGTGCCTAACTCATTCTCACAAAAAACAACTCAGGTGCTAAAGCCATCTGACTCCAAGAGAGGGGTTCTGTATCACGAGCAGAGAGAGATGCCTCCCTGCAGCCTGGACTTAGGTATCTATCTCCGTGAGCAGGGGAGGGCGTAGAGCACACTCATTGGCATCTCCCATTAGCTAGCTTAGGCGGGGAGCTGTCTATTATGCTGACTTTTGTGGATTGCCTTTCTAGGTGCCTGTCTCTCCCCATTCATTGTATAGGGAAACTAGGCACCTAACGCAAAATTTGTGGACCACAATGTTGTTTCTAGGTGCCTATAAGTTAGGCATTGCAACATCTAGTCCTTTTGCAGATCGGACCAAAGAGACTACAATGGTGCCCCTGCAGGGGAGCTGTGAGCTTTGGAGATCTACTTCCAGAAGACCCTGTGGTGGTGGTTGTGGTTTTATAGTAATAGTGGGGTACCCTGGGCTCCCATCTCCCAGGGCCAGCTGCCTGTGGAGCTGGTATAAAGGAGAAAGGACAGCAGGCTTTTCTTTTATTTATATTACAGAAAGGTAATTTTAGGGTTTTTTTAAATTAATTTAAATGTGGCTTGTGTTGTATTTTATTGTCCTCCCTGTCCAATCCCATTTTAGCAAGGAAGAGGGCTAATTCCTTTGTTTTAAAATGAAAGTTGAGAGCTTCCTTCACAGGCCCCAAAACATCCTTATTTTACCCCACCTCTCCAATTTGCCAAAACCTTGATCTGGAAGCACTGCTTCAGAGATTAAGACAGTAGATATATCTTGTCATTCACGCTTAGGCTTCTCTGATGAGACTGCCAGCAATTAGAACCAATTGTGATGGTGGTAGGAACTGGACTGAGACCACAGAAGTCCTTTACATAATCTAAGGTACAGCCATCAGACGATAACGACATTTGGTCACTAAGGGTCTGATCCTGAACCCATTGTAGTCAATGGCAAAATTCCTATTTACTCAAATCTGAACAGGAGAGGGCCCAAATAATATGGACTGAATTCAAGTGTCTGACCCAGAGATGTAAAGCTTAATAAAATTCCCATCTGTATGCTGCCCTAGTGTGAATGGGTATTGATTACAAGGGTCTGTAATGAGTGGGTGATCTATATGGCAAATTTTTTAGGTAAATGATAGGAAACCTGAAACTAGATGAAATTTGGGAAGTTTTATTTTTCATTCCAAACCCAAAACTCAGGCCAGGATCACACAGGTTCTTTGATAAACCTGTTACGGAACATGCGCTTAGTTTTATGCAAGCCTACATTGAGTTTTAAAGAACTCAAAATGTAAAACAAAGTTCAGGGGTGAATCATGTGAATCAAAAATGAAGGGTTTGCAAAAAAATCTCTGTTCAGTAAAATGACCAGAAATGGTTCCAGTATTGCTTATATAGCTGTAAACTAGGGGATGGCCTAGAGAGCTAATATCACCCTTTATTATGTTTTCTAGTTTTTCTGAGTTTGTCAGACCTTGAATATTTTTTACACATTGTTTCTTGTGGCTTAAGTATAAATAATGGAAATCTGATACCCTGAGCTTGCCTTTGAATGTATTCTTTGGCATGTATCATGCTTTATACAGAACTTCATAGCTCTAAAAAGGGATACAAATCCAGTTTTATTAGTTAAGCTTTTCATTTATGTTAATGGTCTTTGTTATGGTTTTTTTGTCTCTACACAAAGAAGAGACTCTCAGGCTAAAATAATGAAACAAGAAAGAACAAAGGTAAAGTCTCTCTGAGAGAGCAGGAGGTTGACTCTGGAAGTCTACCGAGCATAAGTACAAAATAGCTGCTGAACTCTGTGTGCAGTTAATGTGTTTAGAAATCAAAAGGTGCAGTACATGGAAAATAAAAGATCTATAGCTATATATCCCTCAATTTTAGGACATTTTTGACCTAACATTTATATGCATGTAGTTTATTCAATTTCCACATCTGGTGTGCACATCAAATATTTGTTTGCAAAAGTGGTTAGTTAGGCAGTTACTTGTCCATTTGTATGTGCAAATACCTAATTTGTGTGCACCATCATGGTAAATGAATGCAAATGTAGGATGGAAATAAATCCAGAATTCGTTCTTTATTTGGTAAAAATTTGGCTTTTCTGGTGGTTAATTTCAGTGTGATGGAGAATACTGTTATGGTACAAGTCACCAGATGGCACTGTTACACAGTTTTACAAGTTATTTTCCCCAGCATGTGAGCAGTGTTCAGTCTTTGACAATATGCTGCATTGTTGCTAGCTTTTGTAATGCTGTTTCTTTTGGGGGGAACTGTTGCAAGTGGCAGGAGAGTTTGTGATCTCCCTTAATCTCTCTAGCTAGACTCAATTGTTGGGGCAGAGTTGATCTCTGGGAACCAGGCACTGGTGTGTTGGCTAAGATTCCTGAGAATCTGTGTGGCATTTGCAACTAACTCTGTTTAAGGGTTGGTGTTAATAAATCAAATTGCACTAAGAAAACATGTAGACTGTGCATCACTGATTTCTCCTGCAATGGTCAACAAACATGGAAAGCCCCAAAAACCTACCCTTGGGAGAAGGGTACCAATATCAGTCTTTGGTAAATATACTTTTTGGAAGATTTAACTCAAATAAACAATTACAAATGATTGTGTTTGGTGTCATTCTTCTACCCCATTTCCTGGTATTAATATGGTTGAGATTTTAAATATTGTGATCCATATCTATGTTAATATCTAGAAAACCCAGTACTCCTCATAGGTTTTGTAAATAAAGGGTAGAATTTTCAAAACATCTAAATAACTCAGGAACACTAGTGCCACTGAAAGTCTATGGGACTTGTGCTCCTAAGTCACAAAGATACTTTTGAAAATCCCGTCCATGGCCGCTTCAAACATATCTGTTGTCTTAGATAAGGATTCACATTTCCTCCATCTGATAACCTTGAAATAGTTACACTTTAAAGGATATATACTCTGCTCTCTCTTTTGTAACCTAGGGATTCTAAGTAATGCACATACTGGTATGCAGTTATTGTCAGTCTCCAGACATACTCATATTCTTGTCACTCACATACTATCTCAAGGCTTTCAAAGAATGATTGAGGCATCCTGGACAGTCAAGATTTGAAATGAAAAGAATGGCATATTTTTAGGTTTTTGTGATTTTAAAATATGTGCACATATGTCTGGAAAGCTTTCCCAGCACAATAGTACTTGTGAGCGATATGAGGAAGAAATGTTTCCTAGTGCTTGAGCTTACACCGCTGAAGTAATTATTGGATAGGAAAGGTCATTTTAGGGAAGTAGCTTTCAGCAGTTTAGATCTCTCAAAACTGCTGCTGCTGCAGCAGCTGTGTACCAGTAGAGAAAATAAAGAAAAGCAAGAAGGATATTTTGGTAGAGAAAAGATATTTAAAAACACCACCACCACCACCAACACTCACACGACCCATCCCCGCCTCAAACAGATCAATAAAACAACACTTCCAGCTGAATTGTCTAGAACATATTTACTTAATGCTGTTTAAATGGAGCTTAATAGGAATTAGTACAATTTTTAACATTAATATGATTTAACAACTTTTCCATTTTAATGGGGCCTTTCATATGTTGCTACTCCAAAAGGCACTGAAGCAGCCACAATCTAAACTTAACAATATACTGTAATAAATATTTGTATCAAATATGTTCTTCCAAAACATCTGTGAATATGACAGATAACTGTTTGCTCTTTACGTTGAGAGTTGTTGCTCGTGAACTTTACAATGGCAGTTCATATTTGTACCTTACCTATGACTCACCGCTAAATGACTAACAAGTTGCATTTTACACTGTCTGAGATCATAAAGATGTCATCAACTGTGGGACAAATATTGTTCTCATTTTACTCTAGTGTAAAATCAGATTAATCTCTAAATCAAGAGGACTCTAGTCTGGATTTATGCAGATCTATGCAAGAGTAGAATTTGGCTCAAGAGCATCTTATATGTCTGCTAAAATAAATGCTGTGTATTTTAAACATTCTCTGTTTTGCAAATATAGAGTCACCAATATTTTTCTTGCAAAACATTTGTTCTCAATTGTAGCCCTCTTCCTTTTAAAAAGGTCAGAAGTTCAAAATGACATGCTGGAGTATATTTTTTGTTTGGAAAAGTGATCTGGTCATTGCCATAGCAAAGCTATATTACATTCTTTTAGTTGTATGATATAATTTTTATATTAATACCATATTTTAAAGGTATTTATGCAATAGTAGAGTGCTGATGGCAGTGTTACAGTTCAGCTATTTGCTATGTTTTCCTTTAGAAATTTGCAAACTTACAACTGAAATAATTGTTGCATGAAGAAAATATAGACAATTTTTAAAAAAAGAAATAATTACATCATGACAGATCTTTGGAGTGTCTTTGGCTTACTATACATTTTTGCTTTCAGATATATTATTAAATCAATACAAATCACAGGGCTGAGTGTAGGCAGTAAATGAATGACACATGATGAGGCTTGGATTTTAGTCTCATCTCTATGCAAAGTTATGTGAATATGTACTATTTATGTTGATAGGAGTTATATGTACAAAGTTCCAGCGGATAGGGCACTGGATTGGGAATCACAAGGCCCGAGTGCTAGTCCCCACTCATCTACTGACTCACTGCTTAACTTCTGCATATCTCAGTTTCCATCTTTGTAAAATGAAACTAAAGGTACATACCCGTTTTTGTAAAGGGCTTTGAGATCTATGGAGGAAAAGTGCTAATAGTCAATGCTAAATACTATTATTATTTTATAATAACTTCTTGTGTTTTAAGAATTGAAACACTCCCTCCTGACCCCTAAGCCCACACCTCCAAGATAAATAAATGTTTCAAAATCTGCAGACTTGGGGTTCATTCTTCAGATACAGTAACTCCTCACTTAAAGTCGTCCCGGTTAACGTTTCATTGCTACGTTGCTGATCAATTAGGAAACATGCTCGTTTAAAGTTGTGTAATGCTCCCTTCTAACGTCGTTTGGCAGCTGCCTGCTTTGTCCACTGCTTGCAGGAAGAGCAGCCTGGTGGAGCTAGCTGGTGGGTGGTTGGAACCATGGTGGACCAACAGCCCCCTATCAGCTCTCCCTATCAGCTCCCTGCTCTCCTAAGTTCCCTGTGCAGCAGCTGCCCAGCAGGCTAACAGTTGCAGCTGTCCCTCCCCCCACTGCCATGTGCTGCTCCTGCCCTCTGCCTTGGAGCTGCTCCCCAAGACTCCTGCCTGCTGTGTGGGGGGAGGAAGAGGAGGGCTAATGTCAGGGTGTCCCCCTCTCCCCTGCTCCTGCACCCCGCTTACCCCATCTTCCATAGAGCAGGGGACACACATGACAGAGGGAGCTTCCAGGCAGCAGCAGCTGCAGTCTGGTCTCAGCTTGCTGATCTAATTAACAAGGCAGTGTATTTCTGACCCCATTCTGCATACTTAAAGGGGAAATGCGCATATCTCTCTCTCTCTCACACACACACACACACAGGGTGTGTGTCTCTGTCTCTGTCTGCCCTCCCTCCTTTCCTGCTGCTTTGTACAGTAGAGTGTGAGAGTTAAACCCTGAGGGCTCAGCCAATTGCTAGTTCATCATTTAGCAGTAAGGCATTCCCTAGAAATATCCCACCCTCTGACTCCTCCACCTCAACCAAGCTATACAATCATCATCACTGTGTATCAGTATTAAATTGTTTGCTTCAAACTCATACTGTGTGTGTGTGTGTGTGTGTATACATACACACACACACGCACAGTATAAGTTTTAAACAAACAATTTAATACTGGTACACAGTGATGATGATTGTGAAACTTGGTTGAGGTGGAGGTGTACACACACACACACACACACATATTAATATAATGTAAAGTAATTCCATTAATGTAAATGAGGGGGTTAGGTTCCAGGAAAAAAAATTTCCCTGGAACCAAACCCCCTCATTTACATTAATTCTTATGGGGAAATTGGATTCGCTTAACATCGTTTTGCTTAAAGTCACATTTTTCAGGAACATAACTACAACGTTAAGTGAGGAGTTACTGTACATAGGAGATTTACAGCACAGTTAATAGGAATTAAGCATACTCCTGGAATATTTTGAGGAGAATACCACCTCTGGTAACCATTATGGAGTTTCACATACTCATACTTGCTGAATTCAAAATGGTTTTGGGCCTCTTGCAGATCCCGCTAAAATCAATGTTAAAAATTCTCATTGTTCTTTAATGAGGTCAGGATCATACCCTTTGTTAATAGCTAATACGATGCTGATTCTAAACATTTTTGGACAGATAACTTTTTGGACTGAAAATGTGTCTCCAAAGAAGTGAGCCTAGCATTTAAAAAAATCACATGAATTTTTAAATTTTGTTATTGTAAGGTTTACATATAATTCATAGTTAAATGATTTAAAATGCTTTATTTTCAACAGTTGGATTTGATTTAATTAAAATGATAGTTTTTTTTTCATAAAGACAATAATGCTCCCTAAATTTTTCACTGACTTGTAATTTTCTCATTTACTTTAACAGGAATTTAGTCAGTGGGTAAATCCTAAGAATTTTTGGAGGGGGGTGAAATAAATGACAAGAATATAATTCTTCTAGCCACTTTAATTTTCATGACATGATTTCACAAAAACTTTTGAGATACTGTGGATGAGAAAGGTAAAGACATAGATGTGTGTTCCTAAGTATTCATTTGGATGACTGTTTAGCAAATGTCACTCTTATCTATGGGTTAATGTATTTAACTGTTGACCAAAAATTATTGCTTTGACGGAGTGTTGTGAGTTTTTATTTACATAACTATAATTCTGTACTTGGTCATCACAGGATCAGATGTACAGACAAAATTCTTTTTACATTCAGTGTTGATCTCTATTGCACATTGTGTACTTCTCTATGCTGAACTCCCATTGACACCAATGCCAATTCTGTGCATGGAATACATGAAAAATAGCGATTGGCACTATGGACTGGAGGAGAGAATTCCCTTGCGTGTGGCAGATTGTCATTTTTCATGAGACACGTGGCTTTATGGAAGAGACTACAACAGTTAAGTGTTAGATTATGGCATGCCTCTGAATTTGCCTCATTATGATAGGTTGTCCTGCCCTTTTAAGATGTTTACTCATCTTTGATTCCAAGGGTTTTATAGTAGGTGTAATAAATTGCCTACCCAGATGCCACATGAGATTACTAGATAATTTATTAACCTGGACAAAGTAAATCTCTCCCTCAGGAAGCCCAGAGTAGTTCATGTCCTTCTATAAGATCTACTAGGGAATGAAAGACCTTTGAGGAAAAAAGGATCAAAATGTGTCAGTGAAGCACTGGACTGTGCAATCTGTAGCACAGTACTTCTTTGACAAAATGGGTCAGTGAAGGCTAAAATCATAGCGCATTGACTTCGCTCTTTTCTCTTCCTGTCCTCCCAGTTTCTTAGACAGTAGTTAGACAATTTTTAACACTCGAAAATGACAGTTTTGGGACTGCAACAGCTGCTGTGGGGCTGTCTCACAACAGTGTCTTATCTAAGTTGGCTGTGACTCCTGTAATATTAGTGACTCCATCATACTGAATTACTTCTTCATCTTCTCCTCTCACCTCGTCCTTGATATTGACTGGTGGCATTAGGCTTTTTGGTTTACTCTTGTTGGGTGGAGTGAGTTGAAGATACTCAGACACACACAGGATATAAGTTTAGGAATGTTTTCAGAATAACTGTAAAATATGAAATATATGTTATTCACAATATGTTGGAGGTCAGTTTGCCCTCGAAATTGAATGCTTGACAATTGTGCTTTCTTAGTATGGGTTAGAAAAAGAATGTAGTAGACATAGGAAAACATAATAATTTAAGAAGTGACATATTTCAACAAAGAAATAAAACTATAGGGAGTACAGAAAAGAAGTAAAACCATAGGAAACCATTACTTCATTAGGACAAACATTTAATATGTTTTAAAGATTCCTTATTAAAAAGGGTTAGTTCTAGGACATTCGTTTTCACGTGAGATCATAAATCTGTCACATAAGACCCAGAAGGTGCTTCTTATTACACTGATT
This sequence comes from Trachemys scripta elegans, assembly GCF_013100865.1. Classification (NCBI taxonomy): domain Eukaryota; kingdom Metazoa; phylum Chordata; order Testudines; family Emydidae; genus Trachemys; species Trachemys scripta. Next base: position 73,584,629 of record NC_048303.1, read on the forward strand.
TCTATTAGAACTGTGTCTAGCTCTTTGGAAGTAGCTAATCTGAGTAGCTGGCTAACAGTCTGCTTGCAAATAGATGCCTTAATGCTTGCTCCTCTTCCAAATGTGGTGATGAATTTAATTGGGAAGGCTCATCCACAAATTCAGAGCCAGTATCTGATTTACGAGGCATTTGAAAAGGAGTAAAAGAAAAACTGTATTGCATCTTGTTAGCAGGAACATATTCATTTATGTTTGGTCTCCCAAGCAAAATATTTAAGTGAGCTTCCAAGTTTATACAAGTTTTCTCTCTGCTTCCCCATTTTGCTTCTCTTTCTAAGCCCCCTTCCTGAGCATATCCATTCCCTCACTGCCCCCCAATTCTAGGGTTGCCAACTTTCTAGTCACACAAAACCGAACACTCTAGCCCTGCCCATTCCCTGAGGCCCTGCCCCCGCTCACTACATTGCCCCTCCCTCAATGGCTCGCTCTCCTCCACCCTCACTCACTTTCACTGGGCTGGGGCAGAGGGTGAGAGCTCTAACTGGGGGTGCGGGTTCTGGGGTGGGGCCAGAAATGAGGGATTTACGGGGGGGGCCTCCTGGCTTGGGCAGGGAGTTGGGGTGTGGGAGGGGGTGAGGGCTCCAGCTGGGGGTGGGGCTGGGGATGAGAGGTTTGGGCTGCAGGAGGGGGCTCCAGGCTCGGGGGTGGGGCTGAGGGATTCGGCGTGTGGTAGGGGGCTGCAGGTTGGGGTGCAGGAGGAGGTGAGGGCTCTGGGGTGGGGCTGGGGATGAGGGGTTCAGGGTATGGGCAGGGATTCTGGGCTGGGGCAGGGGGCTGGGTGCAGGGGGGGTGAGGGCTCTGGGGGGGTAGGGATGAGGGGTTTGGGATGCAGGAGGGGGCTCTGGGTTTGGGGGGGCTCAGAGCTGGGGCAGCGGGTTGTGGCTCGGGTTCAAGGCACTGGCTTACCTAGGGTGGCTCCTGGTCAGCAGTGCAGCGGGTGGGCTGAGGCAGGCTGCCTGCCAGTCCTGGCACCAGGCTGTGTGCGCCCCGGAAGCAGCCAGCAGGTCCATGTCCTAGGCAGGGGGGCCAGGAGGTTCCATGTGCCACTCTTGCCTGCAGAGACTTCCCTCCTCCCCCACCCCAGCTCCCATTGGCTCAGGGTTGGGGTAGTGTGCGGACCCCTGTGGTCCCCCCTGCCTAGGAGCCCCGAGCCGGAACTGCTAGTCGCTTCCAGGCCACAGTGCAGTGCCAGCCAGGACAGGTAGGAACTAGCCTGCCTTACCGCTGCAGCACTGCCGACCAGAGTTTTAACAGTCCGGTTGGCGGTGCTGACCGGAGCCGCCAGGGTCCCTTTTTGACCGGGTGCTCTGGTCGAAAACCGGACACCTGGTCACCCAACCTAGCTCATGGGGTCACACACACACACACTCTCTCTCTCTCTCTCTCTCTCTCTCCATAGCTGTTCATCTGCCCCTTTGGGGACTGGCCTCAGAAGAAACAAGCTGGCTGTCAGTACGCTCAACTTCTTCTATTCAGTCCTCATGCAGGTTCCAGGGTTTTCTCACTTTCTCCACAGACATGGGGATGTGAGTTGGGGGAAATCTCTGCCTAATTGGGGGAGCTGCAGCCTTCCTTTCCTGGAGGGTAGGGGAAACAGGGCTATTCCTGTCAGGATTAGGAAGATTACTAACCCACATTAATGAATTGCCCTCCTTACCCCATTTGTATTTAAAGGGAAAATGTCTACATTGGGGGAGCGTTTACATTTTCAACTACCACCTTGTCTGGGTCTCCCAGTGCATTTAGTCTTATTTGTGGCTTTTAGATTGCAAACTCTTAGGTACAGTGACTGTTTTTATGTATGCCTATTATAGCACATCACTGCATCCACTAGCTTATTAATAATAAAAATTAAAGTGACCTCTGTTGTCCCTATTGACTTCCACTGAATTACACTAGGGGTTAATTTAGCCCATTGTGTTGCACAATAAAGACAGCTGGGGGAGAGTAATTAAAAAACAGATTTTGTGTGTTCCTAGCCATGAAAAACACCCTCACTTATTGTTGAGGGTAGGTGTGTCTGAGATTAAGGATAGAAATGATGTGAAATGGGAAAGGTCCTGGGATGAGAGAATGAATTGGAAAGATCCTAGGGTATTTAGGGAAAGAGATCTGAGTAGAAAGGAAAGATAGATTTGGGCCTTAGTGCCAAAGAGATGAGGACCCAGAGAAAGAGGGTTGTGTTGTGGTGGCTGGTGTAAACAAAAAAGAGATGCGTAGCTAATTCTACTCTTACATACACATGTGAAAATCAGGAGTAACTCCATGGAGTTCAGGGGAATTATTCTGATGTAAAGGAGCCAGAGAAAGATGTGGGAGTTCTTGGGATATGTGGGAGGGAGAGAAAAATATGAAATTGGGGTAGAGAGCAGAGGAGAGGGATGCCATGGAAAAGAAAAATGTGAGAAGTGGTGAAGGAAATGGGGGTGAGGAAAGATACTAAAAACAAGGGAGAAATGGATAGAAAGAAGGACAAAAACTGTACAGAGTTAGAGTTAAAGGAAAAATCAGGATAACACAAACCTTTATGGTTAGTCATTTATTTTTATTTTTTTCATTGTTGTTTGGCGTTTTCTGATGTAATTGTAATGAAGTGGGGGAGGGCAGAAAAGGAGAAGAATGCTAAGACTTTGTGGTGGATGTAGAAGATGATAGGACAGAAGGCAAAATAATGGAGATTGAGAATCTTTGTCCAATATGGAAGGGGAAATCAGAGGCCATTGTGGTGAGGAAGTTTCCAAATTTATCTAGGAAAATACGCCTAGGAAAGGTGAGGAACCATGATGACATGCATGGTATCTTTACAACGTTGTACTGAATCATCATGCAATGTTATGACATAGAAATCTAAATGTAGCCATTTATAGAGTTTATATATAAATGAAGATTAGCACTCCAAATCACTACAGGATGAGGGAAGAGTGCCACCTACAGACTCACCAGTACTGTTTCCTGCAGCAACTCGGTATTCCGTGAATTTCTCCTATTCAAATGCAGAATTGGCCTGAACCTGCTTAGTTTATGAGTGGGAGTGAATCACAACAAAACAGAGCATGGCTGCAGGTCATAGCATGGGGTATCCACTGATGTTATATTTGAGCTGCACCATCAATTTCCATTTATTCATATATCTATGTCATTGCAGAGTTATAAACACTGCTTTCATGAATTATGTATACTGGAAATAAAGAGCAGGCCACATCATTACACATTATTTTTAGCTCAGATCTTTTAGGACAGCACTGATCCTGCTCTTTTTTTTGGCAGGAAGCTTCGATTTGTGTACCTGAAAGGGGAAACAGTTAATTTATATTGTCCTGTCTGGGTAGTTTTCCAAAATAGATACTTCCTTCTTCACCTACAGTGCCTCTGACTCTATTTTTAATTTTCACATCACATTTATGTGATGAGTACATGAGCAGTTATTCAAATTTGCTAGTCATATTCTGAGATAAATTACAGAACATAGGTTTCTACAGTGGTGAGCGTGCCAGAATCTATTAAGCATTGATCTCTTTTCATGTCAGCAAATATGGAAATGAAAGGGAAGAGGGAAGCCTGGAGCAGAAGAGTAATTGGAACCTGTTGTGTTTCACCCACCTCAAGAGATGAGGGGGAAGGGGGAAAATTGTAATGGTGTGGCCCGCCCTTTATTTAGAGTATACACAACTCGTGACAGCAGTTTTTATAACTCTAAAAATTGCACTTAATAAATATGAGAAGATACAGGTTTTCTTGATTACTTAAACCTAAATGTTTATTCAAGCTTTCATGAGAAGTTTGTCTTAATTTAAACAGAGCTAGGGCCTGCTGAACTGGTGCCATTTTTTTGATGTGGACTCAGTACAGATGAAACGAGTCTTAATAACATCCAAACTCATTTAGTTTGCAAATGTATTCTACAGAGGATTTACTTCATAGTTTGGTTACTATAATCAGAAATAAACTGACATTAATTTTTCATAGGTAGATTATATTTGAGAGTTTTATACTTCATTTCATGTAATAAAATGATGCTGGTTTTAATTGAAAATTTTTTTTCAAAAGAAACGTGTAAATATTGTTAGTGTAGTTCATAGCAATGAAGTATCACTTGTATTTTCCTTTTTGGTATTGATGTTATAGGGACATTGGAGACACTAACACATTGTGGATATTGTTGCTGAGAGAAGGAGATGGAAAAAGATAGGTTTGAAACACAGCCTGCAAAATGGCACAAAGCCAATACACTGAAAAATGGCAAACATGTCACATGGAACAGCTGGACACAGAAATATTTCTCTTTAATTTGGAAGGATAAAATTTTTTTCACAGCAGGCCACTCTCAAAAGAGTACAACATCAAAGAGGGTGGGTCCCACCAGTCAAACATCATCTGGCTCCAGTATGGAGCAAAATGAATGAACTGTCAGGACTTTTTTCCAGTGTATATGTTTTTGCCAAGTGAAAAGTAAAAGGTTCAGTGGCTTGTTCTGATCACAGACCAAATCCTGATAATGGAAAGCTGATTCTCCAAAGTCTTCCTCTGATCAGCTGACAGGAGATGTCTGAAGAAGACCCCAGATTGATTGATGGTCCACTTTGTATTGATGGCCTCTGCCACCCTTAGAGATAAGTGAGATATGCCAAATGCTTAACAGCTCTGGAGGGCTCCTGTGACTGTGACTTGAACATGTTCTAATCTACTGTTATAATCCTCACAGAAACCCCAGTAATCTTCTAAAGAAACTTAAAGTGATACTTACCAATACCTGACCTTCACTGTGACAAGAAAAAAAAAATCCATTTCACATTGTCCAAAACGTGTTCACTGCAAACACCAATACTGTGTTACTGTTCATGGACTCTTTACAACTGTTTTTTCTGAGTCTGACTTCAGCCTTGAAACAGGCTTAACTGCAAATTAAACATTATCATGCTGATTTACTAATATTTCTGTAATCTAATTGAAGTAAAGAATTGATACAACACATATATTTTTCAGTATTAAACTACAGCAACACAGTTTTTACAGCCATTACTCATTTGTTTTATGAGGAATCTCAGGCGTAGTTTATCATATATTTTATTACTTGACCTTTTAATCATCATCTTGGGAACTTGGCATTCCAGACATTCCAAAATATTCAAAACTAAAAATAACAATGTGCTTCATTATTTAAAACTTGCACAAAGAAGTTAAGTATAATTTTTAAAAAAATTAACTCCCTCGTTCACTACAAACATGAACTGCTCTTTCAGAAATGTGGGATTCAAAAAGCATTTAAATAGTTATTATTATAACAGAGCCTAGAAGTAACTCAGATTATGGCTCCATTGAGACAGGTGCTATACTAATGCATTGTAAGAGACAGTCCCTGCCCTGAAACACCGAGAAGACAAACAAAGGGTGGAAGAAAATATTATCCCTACTTTTACAGCTGGGAATTGAAGACAGAGAGCTTAAGTAACTTGCCCAAGGTCACAAAGGAACTCTATGGCATATCGGGAATTGAACCACAATCTTTTGAGTCCTGGTGCAGAGTCTCAGCCTTAAGCACAAGACTATTTTTTTCTTTTCTGACCTGCTTATTCTCTGCTGGATCACAACCAGCTCAATCAGTAATGATCGCAGGGGAACATGATACCATATTTCCCTACCACTGCTTGAAAATTAAGTTGTTTCCAGCATGGGCTTTTATTTAAGAATCTCTGTTTTTTACAGAAAAAACTTTCATGGATTGTTAATTTTATTTATTTTTAATTTCATTTTTTCTTGGAATATATTTAAAACATGAAATAGGTAAGTCAAAGTGCAGCCCCTGGAGGTCTGTGTCTTGTGATCTTTCTCATCTTCAACATGGAGGTTAGAGTGACCAGATGTCCCTATTTTATAGGGACAGTCCCGATATTTGAGGCTTTGTCTTATATAGGCTCCCATTACCCCCCCCCACCCGTCCTGATTTTTCTCACTTGCTCTCTGGTCACCCTAATGGAGGTATAGGCGATCAAGATTACAGGCCTGCATGCCCTTAGCTGCTCAGATCGAGATAAAGTATTATACGCTGGAACTTGAAGTTCGTAACTGGGCCCTATAGTCCCCAGGGCTAGACCTCCATATTGAATATGAGTGGGACCACAAGTTGCATTGAAGAACTCTTTAGGCTACACTTTAATGGCCTTGTTTCATGAACTATGACTGTTAAGGCCTGATCCATAGCTCATTGAAGTCAATAGATTTGCCCCACTGACTTCATTTGGATCAGGCCCTTAAGGATGGTCCTGGCAAGTCTGGCCATCACTTGGACAAAATGTAGGTACTCTGGGTATAAAAGAAACAAAGAAACTCTTCACTGAATTATGCACAGACATCTATATGTCTGTACAGGAAAATTCCACTCATTTTACCCAGTCCAACAGTGTGTGAAGCCAGAAGCCCTTCTCACCAGTAATAAACTGTGAAATCTATTTATTTGGAAATAAAATGTAATTACATTTGGGATTTCTGGACCTCCTGCTCTTGCCGCTGGTGGCCATTACCTTATTGGAAGTGACAGTATTTGTGACATTGGCAGAGTAGGATCCTTGGGTAAGAAACTGTAAACCAACTTCTAGCCTATTTTAAAGCAGAGGGATACTGAATGGTTGTCATTTAAAATGTTTGTAGCTCCACTGAAGTAAAATACCAATCTTGCTTTTGTTATTAATTAGTAAAAATATCTTTGTAGCACTCCTCCCTGGGTCCATTAGCAACACACAGGGCCGGTGCAAGGATATTTTGCGCCCTAGGCGAAACTTCCACCTTGCGCCCCCCCGCACATCAGTTCATAGAGGGGCAAATCCCAATGAGCCTTTATAGACCCAGGGGCCAGCCTGCCCACGGGCCAACCGTGCCCAGGGGCTGCTCCCCAGATCAGGTTCCCCCCTCCTTGCCCCCTGAACTCCCCTAAAGGGTGCACAGCCCCCCCCCGTGAGCCCTCCCCACCCCACCCCGGCAGCCCCCACCCCGAGTCCACTCAATGGCTTTGCCGGACTTGGGCCGCTGCAGCAGCTTGGCAGGGAGGAGCTGCCTTCTGGGGGTTCCTGCAGCAGATTCATGTGGGCAGAGGCCCCCATGCGCCTCCCCAGCTCTCCCCTCACCATCCTCAGACTCTGCGGCTCCCAGGAGGGTGAGCCGCTGCCACCACCGCTGCCCCTCCCGGAGCAGGCTCAGGGCCCCATGCCCTGGCAGCAGCAGCTCACATGCCCGGGAGCCCCAGAGCCCGAGTGTGGTGAGGGACAAGCTGGGAGACGCACGGGGGGCCTCTCCCCGCATTCGTCTGCTGAAGCCTGCAGGAGCCCCCCAGGGGGGCACCAGGCCACAACCTGGGCAGGGGAAGCGGGGGGCATGGCTGCCCCCGCTAGCGGCACCACAGCCTTTGCAGGGCTCCTGCCCCCCTGCGCTGCACCGGCTCTTCCATGGCTGGGGCTTACTGCCCCCGCAAGCAGACGGTCTGGCTCTCCAGTGGCTCCAGAAGGCGGCTCCTCCCTGCCGAGCCAGGGCACCGCTTTTTGGCGTCCCCAAGGCCGTCCCTGGGATTTATGGGGCCATATGCAGTATTATTAAACTGGTGCCCCTATGCCCGACGGCAACCTGAGCTTGCAGCCCGGTGGGGGCGGAGGGACAAGGCAGAAAGAATAACAAGATGCCTCACAGTGGCAGAGAGTCACAGTTCCCCGCAGAGACCGCTGTACTCTCTCTCTCACGCAGAATGGACATGCAGAAGGTACCTAATTAAAAGCACTAAACTTGGGAATAAAAAATGTCAGTCACAGGTTTTTTGATATGCCCTGAAGTTTGTCATACATTTATTTGCAAAAATTTTGTAGTAAGGGTGAGTCAGCTGTCTTGCTGAATACAACATGAAATATTATGGAATACATGATGCATCTCTTCTCTGTTTTACATTTTCTTAATCAGTATTTCTAAGCTGATTTTATATTTTAAACGTACTCTTAAGCCTTCATAAAGTAATCATTCCAGATTACTACATATTTAACTCACTGAAACAGACATTATTTTAAATTAATCAGTCACAGAGGTTTAGTGTGTTCATAACAATGTTCATTGCTTTTAGAAAAAGGGAACACTAATTTACTGTGTGTGATCTCCATAACAATACACATGTTTATGAAATTTCACCAACTTTAAAAAATAAGTTTCCAAAGATTTTAGGCATAACAAAGGATTTTATATCTTACTAAGGTACTGATTTTGCTTAAAACTGGTTCATCAGATAGTCAGAAGTAAAGAAAGGGAAACTCTTTGTCAGCTGTTGCTTCCTTCAATGGGGGGGAGGGGTGAAGGGAGAAATGGATGGACAGAAAGGACAGGAAGACTTTGGAAGTAAGTTTTTTTACTATAGCAATTAAATATGTATTTTAGATAAGGGTGGTCTTTTGAAGAATTTATTTAAAAAACCATATGTCTGAAGATCCAACCATTTAAGGCTAAAGATGATTGTACATCTAAAAAACTATGCAAGGATTTTTTTAGAGATGTGATTTTATAATTTTCACCAACTCACTAATGAAATATTTTTAAAGCAAATTTTAAACTAAGGTCTTGTAGACTGACATGTTCTATCACAGTCATGCACAACTCTTTTTTGTCAGTACATTCAGAAACTGACAGTAGATACCTGGGGGTTGGCAAATGCCTGTTAAATGTCTTCATTACCCATTGAATGGCTCTTTAACAGTTTCAGTGTTGTGCTAATAGGTCTGGCAGGCTGGAGACTTTTTCTCTTTTAACTACTAGAGCCCCTTCCCAGGAAGGCTCAGAGCCTACAGGAAGGGTCAGAACAGGGATAGGAAAACCAGTAGGGTGCACACTAAGACCCAGTAAAAAGAAGAACAGGAGTACTTGTGGCACCTTAGAGACTAACAAATTTATTAGAGCATAAGCTTTCGTGGACTACAGCCCACTTCTTCGGATGCATCCGAAGCTTATGCTCTAATAAATTTGTTAGTCTCTAAGGTGCCACAAGTACTCCTGTTCTTCTTTTTGCGGATACAGACTAACACGGCTGCTACTCTGAAACTAAGACCCAGTGGTGCCCCAAATTTTCAGGTGCCCTACCCAGCTGCCTATGCCTAAGTATGGCCCTGGGCACCCCCAACCACTTGCCGCCCTAGGCGGCCGCTTAGTTCGCCTAGTGGTTGCACCGGCCCTGGCAACACATCCACTTTACACTGTCAGTTCAAAAACTAGCTGGTCTACTTGAATAGGTACTTTAGGCACATTGTTTCTTGTAAGTTCTTTCATGGAATATCCTTGGGCATAATTCACATGATGCATGGCCATGAGGAGTCTGTGGATAAAAACACAGTGAAAGAATGTGTACTACTTGTTTCTTTCCTTCCACAATGAGAAGCTCACCTTGGATCTGATCCTGGAGATTTTCTTCCCTTCTACCTCTTCCTTGGTTGGGCCCTCAGATCCAGTCACAGTCTTTCACCCTTGGTCCCCTTTACCTCTCTCAGAGCCATGGAGCTGGTAAGTAGGATGACCCGATAGCAGGTGTGAAAAATCAGGAAGGGGGGGGTAGTAGGTGCCTATATAAAACAAAGCCCAGAATATCAGGACAGTGCCTATAAAATTGGGACATCTGGTCACTGTACTGGTAAGCCAACTCTGATGAATATTTGTGAAGGAGGCAGGTGGTGAAAGATCCTGCAGCAAATGCCCCTGCATTGAAATGCAACAGCAGCAGAATTCATAACGTGGAGAATCTGCTAATGGCATGTCCAGAGTGGGGGAGAGGCAGCTACTTGCAACCAGAATGTAAGGCACTTAGGCCCAATTCCTCAGAGGTATTTAGGCACTTAACTCCCATTGATTTCAATGGGAGTTTGGCAGCTAACCTGCTGAGGCAGTTTTGTAAATCCTGGTAGATGCCTATCTGCATCTTTAGGTACCTAAATACCATTGTAAATCTGTCCCCTAGACACTATGGTGGTATGAGAGCTATCACAAATCATAAAATAGATAAAAGAAAGAATAAGAGACTAACTACAAAGTAGGAGAAAAAATATCTTGGTTCCTTAATCTAACAGAGCTCCACAGATTTTAAACCAACAGCCATTCCATATGCTCTAGGTAGTGATTGCTTTAATGTTTCTTTAAATATCATAAGAGAAATGTTGGGTCTGGGGTTTTGCAAGTGTAAATTCTATCACTCATGATAATACAGGCTTGTGCAAAGCTGTGCACGCACAGTTTGAAATCACATTTTTAAAACATAGCCCACAGCAAATGTAGTAGTAGTGGATCAATTGAGCAGCTCTCTCACTATGTCACCAAGCCCCAGCTGCCATGGAGACAGGCAGAGCTGAACTCTGAGGTATGTAAGGGAAACAGAGCTCTTCTGCAAAGTCTTCACAAACCATCTGCCCCACTTGCACAGTGGAATCAAGGCAATTCTGCTGTGTTTAGAGCCTTTTATATATGAGCACCTTTTAGCCCTAGGTGACTTCCCCAAGATCACAGTGAACCAGGAGAAGAACTTTGGAGTTGTGACTCCCATTCCCCTGCTTTAATCACCAGAAAACACTGCCTCCCTTGCGGCCTAATAATTTAACCTATCAACACCTGTTCTTATACCAGCTGCCAATAGTCTAAAGTAGTGTTACTCAACCACTGGTCCGTGGTCCCTTAGCTGGTCCCTAAGATCTCCCTGACACAGTTGAAGAAGGCAGCAAGTTGGTCCCTGGCATCAAAAAGGTTGAAAAACACTGGTTTAAAACACTAATCTGAAATGTTATTTGTGCTTAAATATCTTTACCCCTTTAATTTTTTGCCCAGTTAGATTTGACTGTATGAATATGAGCTAAAAGAACTTCTCAGTTAAACAAAGGAGCAACAACATGGGGGTAAGGAATTAGCTGACTTCTTTTTAATGACACAGGATGCTGGGATTGTTTGGTAAAGTTACTATAGATACTAAAGGTGGTGGATGATGGTATCCATTGTGACATACCAGAGGAAATGGTCATGTCTTCATAAGCAATGGGGTAACAAGGGTCAGCTTGGTTGTCCTTGTTCTCTGGCCCAAGGTCCATTTTAGGAATTGTAACATCTTCTCATATGAATAATACCAATAATTTCAGTGGGACTATTCACATGAGCAATGGTTTGCAGTTTCAGGCACTTATTGGGACTGGGTGCATGGGCCTTCTTCATTAAGGAGTTCACATATGGAACTCCTTCTCCCTGAGCACACCTGCTTGAATTTCTGCTGCACCCAGCTGGACTTCTTCTCTCGGGATTATCACATCTTTGATCATTTGTATCCCTCTTTTTTTCATTATTTCTCCCTTCTTGGAACATCCTTCTTTTTCGCCCATTGCTTTTTGTGAGGATAGTTTATCTATGCACTGAGCCCAGTTTTGCAAAATATTTGCTTATTATGCACTGTGTCCCAGGTAAATGAGACAGTGGAGAAGAAGTTGGAAAACTGCCTCAGCATAGTCTGTGGTGATGCTACTTCAGCTGGCTGAATTGGTGCGGCCTCCACATGCTCTTGCTGCTATTGTGACTGCATCCATAGGAATGGGCAGTGGGGCACAATATAGGGTTACCATACGTCTGGATTTTCCCGGACATGTCCGGCTTTTGGGGGTTCAAATCCCCGTCCGGGGGAAAATCCTCGGCCGGGGCCTCTTTGGCCGGGGCCGGTGCGGGGCCGGGCCAGGGTCGCGGGGCCGGGGGCATGGTGCCGAGCTGGGTGCGGGGCCGGGCGGGGAGCCGGTCCGGGGTAGCGGGGGGTGCGCCGAGCTGCGGGGCCGGGCGGGGAGCCAGTCGGGGTAGCGGGGGGGTGCGCCGGGCCATGGGGCCGGGCAGGGAGCCAGGGGTGCGCGGGGCCGCGGGCCGGTCCGGGGTAGCGGGGGGCGCGCTGGGCC